>NW_026861486.1:0-76919 GCF_026571515.1 Ruditapes philippinarum
AAAAAAGTTTTCTATTCAAGAGCCTATGCTTTTCATTATTATTATTTGACTTATTTCTTATGGTATTTGTAATTCAGTAGGAATGTAAAGATCATGATTGTATGTATCTTTAAATTCCAATCTTTATTATTATTTTGTACATGCTTTGTTTAAACAGCTATCACGAATAAGTATGCTTATCATTTCAGTAGATAAAAAACGGAAAAAGGAAGAAATAATATATACTTTATTTATCATTTATCAACCACAGATGAATGTATGACTTACAACTTATGTGGAGCCGAATGCGCTATGTATTGTTTTATGAATAAGCTTAGAAACAATATTTGTCACATAAAAAAATATAGAATTAAAGCAAGCCTACCATCAGTTGCAGTTATCATTCTAACTATTTCACTGTGTTCCTTTGAAGATTGTATGTCCACCAGTTGCCATCCAATCTTATTGCACATCTCCTGAAACATGCAATTGTAATCAGAAAACAGACATAAGAAACATTTTTAAATAATTGTCATTAAAGAAAAGTAACACAAAACAAGATCAATCCAGGCAATGCTTTGCAAGTGAAGTCTAAAGTTATAATTGTATTATATATTCTTCCGGGTAGTAACAGAATGTAACATCCATTTATAAAAAGTCGTACCAATAAAACAATTTTTATCTTTCTTATTTAGCATTTGAAATCATTAATTGTGTTATTAAATCTAGTAAATTATTCCAAAGCAAACGGTTAAATTGAATGTCAAAATAAATGAACAGTATTTGTTAAAATAGTAATAGGGTGTGTAAATACGCAGACGTCCGAAATATATTAGAAATAAATTAGTTATGCAGTAAATATGTTTTAGCTTTAAGCATTAATAAACATAGAACATAAAAAGATTGGCTTTTGACCATGGCTGTATTTTCCGTATCAGCACGTAGAACGTTTTGTAAACAAATTATTGCATGATGCTATTTATTGAATGGTGACATTGGTGAATGTCATGAAAGAATTGTTTATATGTAACAGTCAATGTAAATTCAAAAATTCAGAAATTATAAAAATGATCATTAAGCACTCAGTTACATATACAAGAATATATATCACAATCAGAATATTTTTTCTGAATTAAAGTTTACTAAATTTTGATAAATACTTGTGATAGCAGTGGTCTAAGTAAGTAAGTAAGTAGGAGTTTAGCCCTGAAGGCGAAGTATATAATTATTTCATCCGGGTCCTTACAGAATGTGAAACAAATTAATAGGAGGTCATGTATATAAATTAACAAATGAATTTATTGTCTTTCTTATTTGATATTTATGTTCATCTTCAGTTGTTTTAACAGTGATTTTTTAAAATTTATTTTATGAACCTGTTTAATTGAATTAATATTAAATACGTTGTTTTCAAATAATAAAAAGGCCTAGCATTTTTTGATATACTTTTTACCAATTCTAAAAAAACTGGTAGTAAAAAGGTACAGTATAAGTATCAGAGTGGAGAAATAACCAATCTGATGATATTAAGGGAGAAATAAATTAATAATGTTTTAAGTATGTTTTAGCTTTAAGCACGAATTAACATACATTTGCTTCTGACCACGTCTTCTTTTCCCTTATCAGCATGTAGAACGTTTTGTCAACTTTGTGAACTACACCTGAAAAGATATTAGGTCAAAACAAATGTAATGGACAAGAACATTTAATTCAAAGAAATAATTACAGGATGCTTTTAATTAAATGAGCCCATTGGTGAATGTCATAAAAGAATTGTATATACATGACAGTCAATGTAAATTCAAAATTCAGAAACTATAAAAATGACCATTAATTTTTAAAAAATATTCTCATATACCAGGAATGCAGACGAAGTCTTGTCTACTCCAAGTACCATTGTCAAGGCACTCTGAAATTAATGGAACAGTTTTGTTTGATGCAAAGCCATCCATACATTTGTATTGGACTTTATCACCGTATGAGAACATATTCCCTAATAATTTTGCGTTATCTTTTTCTTCAGGCAAACCACATCCTGGAAAATATTCAAACTTTGTTACAATAACTGTACATATCTCTTACGTACTTCTTTACATATATTTGTTTAATGTCAAGTTACTACCAGGAAGTTGACATGCATAAGTTCTCTCCAGTTTTCAAATGTATTTCTCCGCAAGGGTAGACGTTAGATACTATAATTTTGTGAAAGTAATCATGAATAATTTTGCAAAATATGAAGAAGGAAATAATGAATAATCTCTTGTGACAGTGCAAGAGATAGCTGTGGAAATAAGCCAAATCTTATTATAAATCTGTCCAATTTTCCAAACTTGTAATTTGTTATTAAACTTGTATAAGCCTATTTGAAAGATCTTATGTTATAAGTGTTTCCAGTGTAACGAAGTAAAGTGATCGGACAAGGCTCTATTGTAAAAAGGGACCCCTTTCTATCAAATACTGACTCTCTCAGAAAAAAATGACCTCAGCCATGTAAAAAATTGTTCCCTATCTACATGTTATTATGTGTCCCAGTCTTAGAAGTCAACATTTTGTTTAACGCTTTTGCTGCCAGAGCGTTATTGTTTTATTGATCACCTATTTGCCAGAGGGTTTTCTAAGAAATTACTATATTATTAATTAATATGATTATTATTATCATTTGTTATTAGTATTATAATAATTATATATGTTTCCAAATATGCTAGTATAATAATAATTGTTGTCGATGGTATAATTTTCTTCATATTTATTATTATTTTTATTATTATTATTAATTTATTATTATTATTATTATTATTATTATTATTATTATTATTATTATAGAAACGGCAAAAGCAAATACGCCGAAAATAACAGGGACGGCCTAAGCCGTCCCAATGGCAGTGAAAGGGTTAAGAATATATTCATATACATACATCTCTTCTTGTTTCTTTTGTTTGTTTGAATCTGTAAATGTTAGATCAGGAATTGTTTATGTTTTAAGCAGTTTTCAATTCTAATCAAGTAACGGTTGTGTGATTAATGATCCCGGAGGACCAGAAAAATATGACGGCATCGAAATGACATACTGGCTGTCAGAATTAACAGACACTGTGATTTTGTCCAATGATTTTACACTTGAGGAGAAAATTTCTATTTTCTTAATTTATTTTTTGGCAAATCGCTACCTTACATATAACTTATAACAACAAATGGCAGGGCTCATTACTATAAGGGGATCGTCACACTAGCGTGTGTTATTTTACTTTTTATCATGCTTTGACTGGGGGTTAAAATATTTATGACAAGGTGGTCATACTAATTATGACCGGGTAGTCAATTTCATTAAAAAGATATATACCGGAGAATTAGTATTTATGGAGTTACTGACGTCACACCGGTCATATAAAACAAGTCCTGATTATCACTGGTTTGTTTCTGTCCAAAAGCATGCATGTCTCGTTATATTTACTATACAATACGTCTTTCAATGCACTCATTTGTTATTGTGAGATAATAATTTTTAACTTTTTTTTTTTGAAATCGTTTAATGATAAAGTTACTTATATGATTTTTTTTATCTAGCTATTTATAAGTTTGTAAATAATTCGTTCATAAGACAGTGTACCAAAAAAAAATAAAAATTTTTTAAAATCAACAACAGAAAAGAAACGAAAAAGAACCTTGAAATAAAACAAAAAATAAAACTACATGAATCTGCCAACATTGCATTTAGAAAACACGACTTATACTGGTAAAAAAATATATAACATATTTTGATATATGTAATTAAGTATCTTTAATATTCGATTTATATGCATGAATTTAAAATGCATTTTCAATTCTGTACAAAAACCACAAAACCCTCTTGTCATTTACACCAGTTTTTATTTATCTTGATTTTATGCTGTGTTAGCAATCTGAATGCTTTACTGATTTGAGTAGAACTAATTACTCAGCTAAGAAATTTCTCTCAACTGAAGCATCTAATCAGATTTCAGACTCGCTGTTTTGATACCTCCGACATTTGATCCAACGCCTTTGTCGTCTTCGTTATCTTCATACTCATGTTGATCATCCTTTAAAGATAAGACAAATAAAATAGCCGAATTTTTTCATGGAACCTTGTTATTTAAAATTAGTTCGCTTTGTTCAAAATATGAACGACTAAGGCAGATAGATACATACTCGAAGATTTATTACATTTCAGCAAACTATTTTTTTTTATATGTTTGGTTATCATAAACATCGATTCAAAATATAAAGAAATTCTTATGACTCATTAATTTTCAATCAAATAATATACATGTACACAGAAATAATATACTAACATTTAAACGAACCTACTACATGTTATTTCAACAAAAGCTGAAGTTAAAATGATTTTGTAAGAACACAAAGAGACGTTACGACAGTGGGGAAAAGAAGCAGATGCATGTAACATAAGTAAGTGATTTCGTTTAATTCCTTGTAGCACGTGCAATAAATATATAATCTTAATTTGTAAGTAAGTGATGTTATAATATGTGAATTTTTCTTAAAGTTATATTATCGTAGAAACAATAGAATATATAACACTTGCAATACAAGGTGTAACATATGTTAGAGCTGCACGCGGTTTTCAGAAGCATAAACTTATATCTGATTAACCATACCTATAGAATTATTTAAAGAATTTGAAAGAAATGCATAAAAGGTTCAATAATTATTGACACTTTTGTAAGAAATATGATAGGATTAAAATTGTATTACTTTTATCACCATTATACCGGTTTATGGTCTATAGTTGCATATTTTGGCAAACTTCAGATGGCATACATCATCTATTTAATAACTTTATACTAGTAGCTGACGACGTGTTTTATTCAAATTAAAAAGATTTTTTTTTCGGATAACTATTTAAATCTGGAGACGAGCTGAAGTTTTGAATCAACTGTTAAATGTATAGAAAGTGATTATATTTTTCCTTTCATAATTTCATGATAACTCGAACCAATTAAATAATAGTCAGGGATGTTTTTATATACAAGACAAAGAAATCGTTTTGATTGCGCAAAAACCTTCTGAATAATATTTACCATATTCCACCAAGTCTTGTCCCCGAAATAGAAGCCAGGTACTGTTTCCAAATGGTCAGCTGTCGTGAAAGTCCACTCATTAATCGTGTTGATCATTTGGCACAATTTTGTTCTTGGTTCATAATTTATGAATCTACAATTTTTCCTCCTCTTGCATGCGTCTATACAGTCATTTATTCCATACATTGAGAGGTGACTGTCAGCAATGTAAAGATTAACATTGTCTACATTCAACCGACGGGCAAACTTAAACTCTAGTCCTTGTACAGATATGGTTAAAGATACAAAGAGAAAAGCGTTTATTAGCATTGCGAATTGTTCACAAAAACAGTTCAATTTTTAAAATTAGAAAACCCTTACATTTTACACTGCCTAAATTTGCTTTGACAATGTCACTTAGAGAAATTCAAAGTTACAGTGAATTTGTAAAAAGTTAATCAAGTCACGCTTTATAGAAACTTTTTATTTAAACAACTCTACGGACAATATATTTTTGAATATATCGCTTTCCAATTTTCAAAGTACAGCAAGGGTTTTATAAAGTATGCATGAGTCGAGCTTATCAATCATAGTATTTTTAAAATGACTGTGCGACAAACTAATGTATGCTTTATAAAATCATTAATATTCAATAAACCGCTAGAAGTTTTCAAAGTTCATAATTTATATTTTTTCGTCCTCTTGCATGCGTCTATACAGTCATTTATTCCATACATCGAAAGGTGTAAATCTACATTCAGCCGACGAACAAACTTTAGCTCTAGTCCTTGTACAGGTATGGTTAAAGATACAAAGAAAACAAAACACTAATAAGCTACACGAATTTGTTCACATAAAAAATCCAGTTATCTTAACTAAACAAACGTAACATTTCATATTGAAATATACTCTTGCCTACATATGCTATCAGAATAGTATTTAAAACACAGAACTTTAGAAAGTCACAGTAAGAGTTTAAATTTGTTAAAAATATTGATCTGGTAAGTTAATTTAAATTCAATCAGTCACGATTTTATAGAAACCTCTTATTTAAACAACCCTACTGACATAAATCACATATATTTTTGTCAATTACCCACGTACGAAAAAAGTTTATAAAGTATGCATGAGTCGAGCATATCAATCATATATTAATAAAATGACTGTGCCACATGGAATTCAAACAAATTCATTTGTGATTAATCAAACCATTTATATTCAATATAACGCTACAAGTTAAAGTCATTATGTTATTTTACGATACCGTTGAATACTGTCGTTTGCTCTGTAATTTGGTACCCGGATTTTGTTATGCATCCATTCGAATAAGGATCATTCCTGCTGAAGCAATGTTTAAAGAGTGAGGGTCTCGGAAACGACGCGTGTTGAAGCACAAATGGGCAATAATTTACATTTGTGCATTCGCTAAATTTGGAAGCCCTAATACGATTTGTTATGCAAGCACAGTTCGCCGCTTTATTAGCCGTGCCTCATGCACCCTCGTACCCTTGCTCGTTGTCACGGCTATTTCTTAAGAACGGAACTCCCTCGGCGTCATTTAGGGTAAAGATAGAAGCTGCCAGTCTTCAGGATTTTCCACGATGTAATTGTTGAGTCGATCTGATATGATATTCTATAATGAAACACATTTGTGGCGCCATTTGTTTGTTTGTTTGTTGTTTTTTTTTTGTTGTTGTTTTTTTAAATTTCTGTAAATACCGTTCGGAATTTATTAGAAAAGAAAACGAATGGCGCATTCTTTTTATAAAAAGGAGGTATAAAAGTATATCATCCTAAACATTTTTTTTAATTCAATAATAGGTGAGTCACCATTATAAAAGTAAATCTTTTGAAATATTTTTATTAATTCAGCTGAACATGACAGCAAAAATAATGAGCATATTGCACAGTTATAACGAAAACTTTGCAGAAAACATATAAGGGCATGGGCTTGGTCATTAGCGGCGACCAAATTTAATGTAACCTTAAACAAACGTCTCGTCCCTAATGTATACTAAATGACGCTTTAAACATTGTCTACTGAATCTTTTTTCTATATACTTTAAATTTCAAAACTACTACAAAACTTTACATCAAAATCATTAAAATATATTACAAAGAGTTTAATCGTAATTTACTTTTATGAAAGTTTACGGCATAGATACTGATATAAATCATGTAGAATGAAGAAGTCAATATGGTGGCTGATGTGTGCCATTCGTGTTAACGCCCTTCGACCCCGCCAAGGGAAAAGTCGAGAACGAAGAAGTTAAAATGGCTGGCCGCGGAGCCAAAAAACGCTATTTTGCAGGAACAAATACAAATTTGCCAGCGCTCCTGCTAATTAGCTTTTTTTCGCCCCGCGCCCCGTCGTTTTATTTCATAAATCTCGCTCCATACCCACGCGGAGCGAATTTTTATCTATTAAACTTCTCCCCGCGCCCTGCTATTTTAAATTGTTAATTCTCGACATATCGCTTGGCGAGGTCGCGAGTCGAAAACATGATAAAAAACAGGCGTGTGGGGAGAACTTCTATTTATCAAATTTCGCTCCGCGCCGCCGCTAATTAGCATGTTTTCGCTAAGACCCACGCATTTTAACTATTTAATTCTCGACTTTTTGCTTGGAGGGGTCGCGGGGCGGAAACACAAATAGCACAAATTAGCCACGTACAATAAAGATATTTAGTAAAATTCCTCTATCAGTCTAGTCAAAATGATCTTGCGGGCTAGTATAGTCTGTGGATATTGTTATCTTGGCTTAGATATTCATTAACAGCAATCTCATTTCATTTTATATTAATTATTACTTTCAAAAGCTATAATGTATAGAAAATATGATAAAAAAATTTCTTACATACAGATATTTCAAATCGTAATAATTAATTTCTCATATAATCTTGTTCACTTATTTACGGAATTCCATAAACGACAGTCTACTGCTCACTGCCTACTGCTAACTGGACAGCCTGCTGCTCACATCCTACTGCTAACTGCTTATTGACAGTCTTAGTCTATGTATGGATCAAATAGAAGTATTCCGAATGTACACACATGTGCACCCGCCATTTTGTTGAAAAAAATCTGCTGGGAAAACAATTGTAAGTAAACTAAAAAGGATTATTTTATAATTAAGCCTAATAATTTGTAATTTTGAATTCATTGCAATGACTTGTGTATGTCCCACCATTGCACACTGCATTGATTATGTTATGAAATGGTTCCACGTGCCTCTTGCACAGGTGATTGATAAATTGTCAAATATAGGACTCATTTTAGGGTAAATCAACTTAATAATAACTTGTTCACAAAGAATCTGTGTTCAACAATTAACATGGATGGGCTTGAGCTCACCACTATTCCTCGGTTGAGAGGCGGAGATCTGGACCATTATGTCAACACTCCCTTATCTTATTTAGAATTTCATAGTTTATTACACGTTCATTTGACAATGTAATACATTTCTAGAAGAATATCTCTAATATACTGGTGAAATCACTGGTGAAATTTAAGCTAAACATTCTCTCATAATCAAAAATATGTGAGTTCATTTACGAGATCATTTAGGTTCAGTTTTCATTGCCTGTTAGTTATAGCTTTACAGTGGCGTAGTACTATTAGGCCATGTAGGCACGGGCCTACAAAGTGGTCAAGAAATTGACATTTTTAAAAATCCCCAAAAAAATACAATAAAAACATGCGAGGGTGGGGTTGGTAGTGTATTCAAGCTGTTTAGTATAATCAAGTGTGTGCATGATTTACCATCCTCAGTAAATTTGCATTTAATCAATATCATAGTTTAAAATTATTGTTTTGATAATTTTCCTTGAACATACTTTGAAACGCGCATTTTACTCTTTTTAATCTGAACTTGTTTTTGGCTTCTGGGACTAAGCCTCCACATCCCCTTTTCATGTGCCTACAAGTTGAAAAAAGCTAGCTACGCCCCTCGCTTATAAATGTGTTATTCCTTATTAGATGTAATGCATTTTTGTTAAGTTGATTGTATTTTTGATAGTTTATGTTGCAAAGATATGTGTTTTGAATGTTAATAATTCAATTGTAGAATCAATTTTATTCTAGTACAGAGGATAAATCTGACGGAGGAACAGCCTATACTTTCATTGGCTTCACAGACAAGTAACATAACCAATACACCTGTATGAAAATATTGAAATAACAGTGGAAGAGGAAAAGAATGTATTGGATCTTAAAGGCGAGTTTAACTCGGCTTCCTTATGAAAGCATAAACAAAGACAAACTTGGCTGTATTCAAATTGTTTCAAAAACGTTCAATATTTCAATGACATAAAGAGTGCAAACATGAAGTGATAAATTACAGTTTGAACCAGCTTATTTTATTTTTATGAAAAGCCATCGTTATTCTCTTGTTTAAATTCAATTGTGCTATTGAAAAACTATGAGAAATAATAGATTCTTAACTATTTAAATTAACTTAAAAATTTCTGATAGACAAAATGATCATGTTAATGTTACAATATATTTTTTGACGTGTTTGTTTAAAATCCATCTTTTATATATTTTTTATAATTATCTTGTTAACAAACACACTTAAAAGTAAACTTTTAGGTTGGTTATTTTTTCTATTTCTTTTTGCAATTACCGCAAGTAAAACCAATGAGCAAATCTGCCTTCGTATTTGCGAGAATCATCCAATGAAAGTCATTACTATTTTTATCAGGGTTCTAGAGGTTTGACAAGTTCAATTGACAAAACAATGGTAAACAGTTCTAAGACGTCGTGATAGTGTAGACCTTCTATGATATGATATGAAGCATTTTAAGTTACCTTTCTTACAACATGTATATCACTTTACATTGCAGAGTATATTTACATTAATATAATTTCATAACAACTACATGTATATAATTCATAACAGAACTTTTAATTATAATTCTGCTTTTATATTAATTGCTTTCCCCGAAACTTTACAAATATTTTATATAGATTTTGATTTTTTACAGGCGTGTCATAGTTTCTATTTTAGATAACGGTGTATACGAGAAAATATTAGCTTACTGGTCTCATTATTGGGGCTAAACATACTTTTTATGTGGTTATCAATAAGTGTATTTTGTTTTCGTTTTAATTGTAAATAAAAAAGTTCTTTAAAAATAAAATATCATAATTTTCTTGTAATTTTGTTTATGTTTAGCTCCCCGGAAAACAAAATTATGACAAAATGAATTGAAAATGGTTATATTAACCATAAAGAAAAGTTTGTTTGTTGAATGTTGTAACATGACCAATTTGAAAAAACAATATTCAACATTGTCCACATTTAACCCATTACTTCATGAGCATTTTGTGAAAAATGGCTGTTTCATTGAAAAGTCTCTCTTTACAAGTTCAAATTGCTATAAAACTTTAAAAACTGCTTCAATACTGATCAAACTTGGCACAAATGTTGACTTGACCATTGCCTTTGTAACAACATGCCCAGGCTTAAATTTCCTGTTACCATGGCAAGGAAGGGACATCTCAAAATTGCCAAAATTCACTATTTTGCGTTCATTTTTCCATCAAAATTGATTTCAAAATGCTGCAACTTCTAAATGAATGATAAATGAGATACAGTCAAATGCTTTTCAGCGTTGGTTACACGTTAACTTATAATCGATCTGGGGTCATTTAAAGCCTCCCAAAAGTCCAAAACTTTCTTGTGCCTCCTTCTGGCAACCCCTGATGTATCTTTTGGTTGGGGGCCGCGCCGAAAATGTGGTCACATTTTTAAACAGCATTTCTCAAACAAAAACAAGTGCTGGGGGCCTAAGTAAGGCATTTTTTCACCATTTGAGACAACAAAAAAAGGGGTGAAAAGGGCGTTAAAAGGCGTGTATATAGGGTAATGGGTTAAACAGTGTCTTAGTCCATCAATTTTAAATGGATGGGATCGCAAAAAGTATGTATTAGGAAGACGAAAATTACGTTATATCGTTAGCTCCATAAGAAATACATCAGAAGCTCGAATATCTGGCAAGTTAGCTGAAAATTTTTAAAAACAGCTTTACAAGTTTACCTAAACACTCTTTCTTAAGGCAATGAAATAAAAAGACGGCCGTCCAGTAATATATTGATTAATCTGTTTTCTATCATGTGGTTTTAATGCCTTTAAATCAGAATGTAACACAGGCAATACTGCAAAAACTAAGAAACTACATGCGGAAGGCATTACAGTGACTCAAATTTAGGATACCGCAGTTCATCATACCGATAAACAAATACTTACAACACTTTGTATTAATAATGCCCAAGTAACTCAAAGACCTTTCAATGATTTTATTATGCATCGACTTTCCAATTATAACACAAGAATTGACATGTTACTCATCATGCTTTTTTAACATCTACTAAAGTAACATTTTCTTGAGTCAAAGAATTAAGGTATAAATGTACGGTTTACAATCACCAGAACAAGTAGTAACCTTTTTAGATAGAACTAAACGGTTCCGTGTATGATTTGGACCACGTGGTGTGTATACTCTCCCAATACGTTAAACGTTCATCAGAATGAACTACTGGTAATCCGAGACGTGACTGGTATATATATTTTTTTCTGAAAATCTATATATCTATGTTTTGAGAACACATTACCTAGATTATTTTTTAATAAAACATTATAGCATTATTTTCAAAATGCGAACTTAAAACTGACCATTGTGATTTAAATGTAAAAACAAAGACGTTCATGACATTACAAGGCCTCCGTTTAAAGATACCATTAAGCTCTATAGTTATAGGGTAGGGTCAATATCATTAAATGAACAAATATTATAATATACATGTTTCATAGTAGATGTATCTAAGCTTGAACAGGGATATACATGTATAAGTAATTAAGCAAGCAGTTATATTTGGTAGCTAAAAATTACCGAACAAGATTTAATGACAGAAAAAATTGTAATATTTGGTTAATTAACATTTCTATAAAGTTCACAGGTCTATGATTTGGAAAAGTTCCAGATGCCTGCAAAGATATATACTTATTTTTCTGCTTAAAGTAAAACGAGAATTATACATGTACATGTATTAATGTAACAAGTTCCAAGGTTTCAGTCAAAGTCTTCATAAATGATACTGAGTAATTCCTTGACCAATACTGTTTCAAACGGCCTCATTGTAAGATATAAACACATTAGAAGAAGGACATAGAAAGTCAACATTCAAGTATAATTGAGGTGCATTGCATTAAATGCTAAATAAAACAAGGTAGTACTTGAAGTATGATAAAGAATAGGAATTAAAATTGTGGACTTTATAATGGATTTTCAGGTTTCGGGTTGAATTTTACTTGTGGATCATATAACCGTTTAAAGTTTGAAATAAAAAACAGAAAATTATGTCCTTTTATTATATACTTATAAATGAAATATTATAAATTATTGACAAAATAACATGCGTATTATTATTTTCCATATTTTCACTAGATTTTTTTTTCACTGCAGTGAAACATATTTTCTATATTTTCACTGGTGTCTTGCCGGATTACTTTCTTCTAAATTCAGCCAATACACAAAATTAATAGGAAATTCTTTCTATTTATAAGGTTAAAACAGAAAAAGTATATAATAAACAGAAAATTCAAGTTTTTTTTCTATAAATACAGGATTTATTTTCATCTTGTGGTATGAAAATTTATAAAATCATATTTTACTTGTGGCTACTGTGGCTTCTTAATTTAGGTTTCTACTGCACAAAATATGTTTGTTGATATTTAAGAAAAGACATTGTTTAAATTCTACCTTGAATGTGAGTTATTCTACAAAGGCTTAGTTTCCTTCCTAACACTTTAAATATCATAACTAGGGTCCTATATATAAATTATGCTCCGGTTTGTCATTTGTCCAGATAGCTTAAAGCATAAATTTAACTAAGCTCTTCTAAACTGAATACTCACACAATAAATAAGGTTTATAAAATTAAATTTGTTATTTAAGTATTATTGGATTCCATAAAGAAAACAACAAAAACAGACACACGTGCATGCACAAACACTAAAACACACACACGTACACGCACACATACATACACACACACACACACACACACACACACACGCGCACACGCACGCACGCACACACACACGCGCACGCACAAACAACAAAACACAGCAATGAGGTAATTATGAATGTAATAACGACACATCTGGTACCATTAAAATGAGAATTTCATTTATAAAAAACTTTACATTAGACATCTGCTCCTTTATTTCTTTTAATTTTATTTCCCAATATAACAATATTATTGATCGCGTTAATGTCATATATTCAGTATGTTACATCTGAATGTTTTACTTTGCTCATTGTAGCAAATAGTATAAACAGACAATAAGTTTACTTAATGAAAGATTTTATATTTCATTTCACCTTTATTCCTGGTCAAAGGGGATAAATTGCATAGACTTTCAACGAGAGTTTGGATTTTTTACACGTGAAACGAATTATTCTAATCAAACGCTTCTATTAAATATTAGAATTTGAAACGAAGGAAGAGTAAAAAGAATAACTAGTTCTTCAATTGCCATTTAGGATTCTGTTTATCTCATTAAAGAATGCCATAAAATCGATAATTTGGAGAATGGAATAATAGAAAATTTGTTACCGATTGTATTAGCGACAACTCACAAACATCTACGCAAATCATGAAGGTAACAAATGTTGAATACACGATAGTTACTTTAATTTTGATTATTTTATACTTCACATATCATATACATACTGGTATGTATGACTTTTCGATGTACCTTGATGTTCAAAAATATCAAGTTCCTCCACAAAATAAAAACAAAAGCGTTCTTGTGACTGTTGTTGCGCAAAGTACACAAACATTTCTTGAGTCAACTCTGAATGCACTGAACAATTCCAAGCATGAAGCTGGGGTTTGGATATTTAGAAATTTCACAGATGGTGGGCAATTAGAACACATGTACAATAAGTACCCTGGTGTTAAAATTGTAAACGTTGAAGAACAGAAATATATGATACATTTTGTTTTAGATAAATTTATATCCTCTGAATATTCTGTTTTAGTATATATTAATTCGTATTCAATCTTATCCACAAACTGGTGGGATATACTTCAAAAGAGCTTGGATACATCACATGGTGTCATTTCTTTATTCAGTACAGCGCATAATAATTCAGCAATGTGTCGTGACCTATTATGCTACACAACATGGTTAGGACTTGTAGGATCCGTATGGAGAAAACAAACAGCAAAGAAAGTTTTATCTGAAACAAAACACCTTGAAGGGTATCCTGACAGAAATATAGAAGAATGGTGTGTTATAAACAGTATTCCTTTGCAAACAGTTCGATATCCAGCAATGAAATTAGTGCAAAGCAACGCAGAAACCAAGCTTTTAAGTCGAACAAAACAAATTGATAGCAACAATGAACTTTTATATCAGACAAGCCATAAAGAAACAAGCAACAAAGAAGTAAAAGGTAAAGTAGATCAAATGAATATTGGACCTATTGAACAAGCTAGCAGATTACTGCCGAAATGTATTGCCGCCGTTATCAGAGTTCGTATTTATCGCGATGACAAACCAGAATTAACGGCTTATGAATTGGAACAGTGGATTCGGTATGTTCAGTTTGCAGGGGCTGACAAGGTATACCTGTATGATGCATATGAACGTGAGGAAGAAAAACTAGACTATTGGACAAAGCAGATATTTGAACCAGGAGAAGTCGTTTATCATGACTGGTATTTTGACAGAACATACGATATACATACGTCCCAAGCAAATGCTTATCAGCATGCTATAGATCACTACAAGACTGATTGCGAATGGCATCTCCATATGGACATGGATGAGTATCCATTCGTACCCAAGGACACTAAAAAGGGTTTCTTGAAACGTTTGATACAACAAGTTCAGAAACAGAAACCGAGCTGTTCTGAACTTTCTTTCCAAAATTTTCTTTTTATTAGTTACCCTACAGAAGAGCATTGGCTAATACAAAGGTTGCAACGTAGAATGCCTAATCGTGCCAATGGACTTGACAAACCTCTTTGCATGGCACAATTAGTGACACATGTAGGACTGCATCATAATAAACTGGCAAAGGGACAATCAGTGGATATAAAACCTAATATAGCAAGAATGAATCATTACTGGGGATCACGTATACAAGACTGGAAACCTGATACTCCTAAAACATTGTCCAGTACAATTCATGATTCTTCTGTGTTGCCAATATTAAAGCATTTGAAAAATATAACATTATTGACAAACAGGATGCCAATGTATGTAACAAACCGATTTTGGAATTTATAATAATGATTTCCAACGTTATATTGATTACAGGTGATACACGTTGATTAGTTGGATACAATTGAGATAACAACAATGTTAACTGCTTGAATGTTAAAATGTTAAAAATGATCTTTTATGTATAAAAGTTAAACTACTATTATAATATCTTTTATAATTACATATACTAATTGGTTTTTAAAATGTAAGTTGTAGAAGTTACACACTGCTGATTTTGGTTATTGAGGATAGGAACAATTTTGAACAATTAAGTTTCTCTTTTGAAGAAAACAAACGACTTTTCATTTAATACAATTTGTTGTGAATGCGCTGCTCTTGATTTGTCACACTTAGAATGCAAATAAAGCATTTTGTGATGGGGGTATAATAACTATATACTGTGCAGTGTTCGCGTACCCGTTGAACGATTGGCCTCATCTTGTTAACATGTGTCTTTGTCCCGGTTTTCTTTGAAACAGTCTAAAGTTGCAAGGTTTTCTTGTAAACTTGCCGTCAATAACAATAAATTCGCCAAGAGATATATGAATTTCATTCAGGCTATGTTCTCCTGTATATCCTGTTAACAACTTGTATAACTAATTGTCTAGATTTCAGTTTCATGTGTAATAACTTCCATACACGTGAGATAAATTCTATATTACAATTATTACATTATTGTATTTCGTAGAGTTCAAGTGTCTTTTATAAAATACAAACTCTTTTCAATATAATACACATTTTTTTTTAATAAACAGTGTTCATTCTCTTGATAGATTCTATTCCTAAAAAAGACAAAATTAATAATTATACAAAAGATTTGAATTTTATATTTACTTATAGATCTACAAAACATTGCCACTTACTGACAAACGTGGATATTCAAGATAAGGATCTAACAATGGCTGCCATATCTAGCACGAGGGTAGCTGTTGGCGGTGATAACGAGGCTTTGCTTTTCTTATAGCAGCTTATGAATTTTCAACCTTATAACGGCAAAATAACGTTATCCTAACAACGCAATTCATTTTTAAATGGCGCGTGAGAATGACATCATTTAAAACACACGGCTTGTCTTATATGGGATGTAAGCACAAGAGTTAACAGTAGATTATCCAGTCTGATATGCAAGAATGATATAAATAACTACAAGAAAAGCATTGATGCAATGCCAAGCAACGAGGAGACATCGCGACAACGCGTCGCACGACAACACGCCGTTTGGCGTGCTTCGCTAGCGACAAGATGACAGGACGAAAAGGCGATAACGATATAGGTTGTCTTGTCGCTATCGACAACGCAACGCGCAAAATGCCAATAGATAGGAGAATAGTGTGGAGCGTGTAAGAATATACATTTTTTTTTACCTAAAACGCTATTTGAAGCAAAGAAATGATACGCCGGACCGACGCGCCGATCAGCCAATATACAACATGTCGTCGCCTTTGGTGCATCGTCTTGATCGCTTTGGCATGTTGTTTTGATGTTTTATGTTTATCAAAGACCGTGGATGTGAAGAAACGATAGCCGTTTCGGAACATCGTAGTCTCTTTAAGGGTTAATGGTTGTCCCTCTTAGGTGATTACAATTGAAACATATTTACTTGTTTGAACTTCATTCAAAATGAAATAATACGATACGCTAAAATTATCTACAGTAGCAATGGGTCATTTATACTAAGTACTTGGAATAGATACATTTCAACAAAGCAGATACTGTTTTGAAAATAGCAGGTCTTCACCACTTTACTTATAAAATATATAGTAATGTATAGGAATCTAATGGTTGAATTTCAAATGAAAAATACCACTGAAAAACACTAGTACAATGTACATTTCGATTTGAAAGAAAATAATTTGAGTCATTGACTACTTATTCTTTTAATGATTCGAAAAAAGTGTCAGTTTGATGTAATTTGAAATCTACTGAATATCAAAAATAAAGGCAACTAACAACAACAACCACAAAAAATGTATGAGTGTCTCTTTTAATTTAGCTTGGTTTTACGATTTCCTTCACTGTTAAAACTAAATCAACTTCAGAAATGTCTTTTTTTTAATCAAAAAATTAATTCACAAATTGCGAAACACAACGATTGACAACTTTCGTCGTTCCATTTGAAACCAAACCATTTCCTCAACTGTACACACTTCTCCGTTTTCGGACTACTTGGTTCGTTTTTATACCAGTGTCCGCCTTCATCCCCAACAGGAATTTTTAAGCCGTCTCGCCACACCAAAGTTCCATCTGTATTTGCTCTACCACCAGTCCAGAAACAATATGCGTTAAACGAGTCTGTAATTAAAAAGCAAAAAAATATTGCCCGTAAAAATCGCATTAACTGTAGATTTTAAAGTGTATTTATCAAGCATGCATTGGAATTCAATTGTTTTATTCATATGAAGCTCCAATGATTTTTTGTCGTTTCATCACGGGCATTCTCTGGTATTTTAATCTCTCAAATTCTTGACATAAGTATTAAAATTACGTTTGCTATTGTTTAACAATATATGCAGATTTGTATATTTTGATATGACATATCTGTTCAAACTTTTGTGATACTGATTGAATTGAATGTGTTTTAAGTTTAATCATTTCAGCACGTAATATAACGTGTTACTATATATTTGATCATAAACATTTATAAAACAAGAAAATGTTTATATGCGTCACATATGTATATCTGTTATTTATCAGAACAGAATATCCGATTTGCTCGGGCAAAAAACTTGCACAAAATGCATCAGTATTTAACATTTTAAACATTATGAGTTGCCTTGATTTTACTTATTTTTAAGTCGATCAAAATTAAAGTAGAAAGTATAAATAGTTTAAAATAAAAAAAAGACTTAACGATGAATAAATAATTGTTTGTTTTTTTGTTTGTGTTTTGTTTTAAATATTTCTTAACTTACTTTCCCTAATGAGTTTTATAATGTAGTCTTGTTCCTCAGCTCCTTTGATATTTACTAGTTGCATTGTCCGTATTTTGCAAATCTTCTGATGTTTAAAGCAAATAGATAAATAAATAAATAAAAATAATGATAATAATAGTTATAAAAATAATAGATAAAAATAATTTCTTTTCCTAGACGTTCTATCTTTAAAATAGTTTGAAAATATTGTTGTAATAATAATTGTAAGACAACAATAAAATACATTGTATCATAGTTTGGGGACCTTTCTGTTGAAAATGTGTTAGAGTTAAATCGTATACATATACATGCACAGTGCATTAACTGGAGTGCAGGTATTAGTTACCCGCACTCCAGAGCATGTCCATTGATTGGCTCATTTTTGCTGGGGTTTACATATTGTGACGGCAGAGTAAGGGGAAGCGACAGAAAAATCAAATTCAGATGTTCGTTCATTGGTTCCTTTTTGCCGGGGTTTCATATTGTGACAACAGGGAATGATACAAAAGAGAAAGAACATCAAAACACTCGGCAATCTGATTAATACTTGGGGGCTATGCCCCCTCGTACAAATCAGATAGCCTCGTGTTTCGATGCTCTTTCTATTACTTGTACCTTTCTGTTAAAAATGTGACATGAATATACATGCACAGTGCGTTAACTGGGGTGCAGGTATTAGTTACCCGCACTCCAGAGCATGCCCATTGATTGGTTCATTTTGTCCGGGGTTTACATATTGTGACGACAGAGAAAGGGATAGCGATGGAAATATCATATTCAGATATTCGTTCATTGGTTCATTTTTGCCGGGGTTTCATATTGTGACAACAGGGAACGTGCTTTTATGTTTGACTATGATACAAAAGAGAAAGAACAACAAAACACTCGGCAATCTGATTAATACTCGGGTGCTACGCCCCCTCGTACAAATCAGATAGCCTCGTGTTTCGGTGCTCTTTCTATTACATGTTCACTGTTATCTTAAGAGCTGCTTGGGTATGTGTTTTTTTTTTTTTTAACTTTATTCATTCAAAGTGAAATTATACAATTGTTTTTGTACATGATAAATAAAACAATACCGTTTATTTTCATTAAATTTATTTATTTTTGTCTGCTAAATGAATTAAGAATAAGTACTAATTATGTAATTATAACTAAGAATTAAAAAAACCTACATCTGCCTCGTCCCAGCTATATGATCTCTCCAGGATGATTTTGTAGACTTTGTTGTCAAATGTATATGCATCGTCATCAAAGGCGGCTTCTATGATTTAAAAAAATGGAATTTTTCATTATAATCTATAATGTATGTATTCGACTGAGTTTGTATCTGTTACGTTTTATCAATAAAATCCAATGAATAAATTAATTCAAATTAATTATAAGTATAGTAAAGTAATTATGTCAGTAAAAATGGTTCTGTTTTTGGTAAAAAATGGAGTGTATTTCGACGATTTTTATCGCTAAGTATAATCATTTGTATTTAGATAGAATTATAAATGATAAAAATGTTTGAACTCGTACTTAAATTGAGAGACGAAAAAAGGTAAATTTTCGATAAAACGGAATATTTTGAATAATAATTCATTAAAAAAATTCTTAAATATCAGTTATTTTGTTTGTGAACATTTTTAATATTATTGTAAGTTTTTTCCCCTATTCATACTAGATCTAATATGATATAATAGGCCCAATATGCCTAAAAAAGAAATGCTTAAATTAATTTTATTACTCGAAAGCTTTTTTCTTTTTGACGTCAAAAAAGTAACTCATAGGAAAACTACATGAACCATCTATTGCTTCTATTTGCTTATTGACAATGATCTAGTATTTTGAATGGTCTTCCATTCAAAATACTATATAAATACTGATTATACTACTCAATAATTTCAAAACCAAAATACCAACCGGGTAAGCATTCTACTCCAACAGTACTCCACGACCCATTATCAAGGCACACTGACGTCATTGGTTTTGGGGTTGCCTTATTGAAGCCTTCCTTACATTCATACTCAATCTTATTACCTATTGAGTACATGTTCCCGCGCAAAATGGCGTTCTTTTTCATATCAGGTCGTTTGCACCCTGGAAAATAAGAAATTATATTCATTTAAAAAATCGATACATATGGATAATAGAGTTGCTGATCGACTACAGGATGTCTCTAAGAACGAAACAACATTTCTACAAATAACACATACCTTGGAAAATGAATGTGAATATAGAAATCTTGATTAATAAAACAAGCTATCACCCTTGATAGAAAATATTGATTTCGTATATCTATGTTCAGAGGTTAAATCATTATAATGCTGTTTATGAATACTCCAAAAATAAAATAAAACTCTTACCCGAGTTGAGGCACTTGAAATCTTTGTCTTCGCTGTTAACTTGGCAGACACCATAATCATGGCAGTTTGAACAGTTCTCATAACCAGTCTAAATATAGAATAAAGTTCTCGATCGGTTAATATTTATGAATATCTGAAATGACTGACATAATATACATTTGCTCTGACTGAAAATAGTATTCTATACGACGTAACAAGCGTCAAAATGGTTTTAGAAAAGGACATGACACTGTTGATAATATTCAGTCATTGACCAGTATATAAATACAAGAAAAAATAGTTTCATTGGTTTATCAGTTTTTTGTCTTCTTATATAATAGATTAATACTACATTATTGCACCAAAATATATGTCTTTTTATCAAAAAAAATGCAACGCAATACTCGTTTTTTCCGCAAACGTTTTGTCATCTTTTAAATTATGCTTGTTGTCATAATTCACTGGCTTTGTTGAAAATAAGATTTTGCATTGTATGTGTTATCTCTGATGCTTTGATATATTGTCTTGATAAGCTAACTTCGTTAAATAAAGAGTTTATAATTATCATTGTTATTATTACTGCTGTCTTAAGCGCGTTGTGCAACAACGCTTTAAAATAAATACTAGGTTTTTGTTAAGAAGCTGATATAAATCAGCTATTATTTCACAGTATAATAACAAAACAATAGAACAATAGTTCTTTGATAACAAAACTAAGCCGCTTACCTAAAGTACCAACAAATGTTAAAATGAAAATGTACTTTGATAACAAAACTAAGCTACATGTATTCACCTAAATTACCAACAAATGTTTAAAAGAAAATGTACTTTGATAACAAAACTAAGCTACATGTATTTACCTAAATTACCAACAAATGTTTAAAAGAAAATGTACTTTGATAACAAAACTAAGCTATCTACCTAGTTAAACAACAAAAGTTTAAAAGAAAATGTACTTTTATAACAAAACTAAGTTATTTACCTTAATTACCAACAAATGTATAAAAGAAAATGTTCTTTGATAACAAAACTAAACTATTTACCTAAATTAAAAACAAATGTTTAACAGAAAATGTTCTTTGATAACAAAACTAAGTCACTTACCTAAATTACCAACAAATGTTTTAAAGAAAACGTTCTTTGATATCAAAACTAAGCTACATGTATTTACCTAAATTACCAACAAATGTTTAAAAGAAAATGTTCTTTGATATCAAAACTAAGCTACATGTATTTACCTAAATTACCAACAAATGTTTTAAATAAAATGTTCTTTGATATCAAAACTAAGCTATTTACCTAAATTACCAACAAATGTATAAAAGAAAATGTTCTTTGATCACAAAACTTAGCTATTTACTGAAATTACCAACACATGTTAAAAAGAAAATGTTCTTTGAGTACAAAACTTAGCTATTTACTGAAATTACCAACACATGTTAAAAAGAAAATGTTCTTTGATAACAAAACTTAGCTATTTACTGAAATTACCAAAACATGTTAAAAAGAAAATGATCTTTGATAACAAAACTTAGCTATTTACTGAAATTACCAACACATGTTAAAAAGAAAATGTTCTTTGATAACAAAACTAAGCTATTTACTGAAATTACCAACACATGTTAAAAAGAAAATGTTCTTTGATAACAAAACTAAGCTATTTACTGAAATTACCAACACATGTTAAAAAGAAAATGTTCTTTGATAACAAAACTAAGCTATTTACTGAAATTACCAACACATGTTAAAAAGAAAATGTTCTTTGACAACAAAACTAAGCTATTTACTGAAATTACCAACACATGTTAAAAAGAAAATGATCTTTGACAACAAAATTAAGCTATTTACTGAAATTACCAACACATGTTAAAAAGAAAATGTTCTTTGATAACAAAACTTAGCTATTTACTGAAATTACCAAAACATGTTAAAAAGAAAATGATCTTTGAAAACAAAACTAAGCTATTTACCTAATTAAATTACCAACACATGTTAAAAAGAAAATATACTTTGATAACAAAACTAAGCTAGTTACCTAAATTACCAACAAATGTATTATAAAAGAAAATGTTCTTTGATGACAAAACAAGTTCTCACCATGTCCCAGTCTCTCTTATCGCCATAACTGAATCCAGGTTTCCGAATTAAATAGTCTTTAATGTTGCTATCGTATTCAGTCAGAAACTTAGTGCTATCACAGGTAATATGATAGCAAAGTTTGGCCCGATGATCATAATTTATAAACTTACATTGTTTCTTAGTCTTACATGACACAATGCAGTGTTCAACATTTTCCTTTAAGGCCATTTCAAACGTATATAGCTCTGAATTATTTTCTGGTCCATCTGTCAAGATCATGTTTCCAAAATAAGTGACTTCAGACTTTGATTCAGATGCTATAGCAACTAAAATCATCAGCAGTTGTTTATAGTTAAGCTCCATTATACTGTACTGAGACAATCACTAAGTTTTGCGATGATACAGTTATGACAGTTAAAATTATCGATATGTAGATCTATTTAGATGTAAATAAATATCTTAACGATAGCTTCTAAACAATCTGCTAAACAAGGTTAAGAAAGTGACATATTTTACCCAATTTCTAACAAGAAATAATACATATTTGGTCGTGTTCACTTAGTCAAAATCTTCAGTCAGATGCATCACCTTTGAAATATTATTATTTTAGATGAATTTTAATCACAGAGAATTAGTTTTACATTAATGATTCAGTATCGCGCGTAGGCATGTTATTTAAACAATATGTAAAACAAGACGAGTAGGCCTGAAACTGCGTTGTCAATAATAAAATGAGCCGCGTCACGACAAAACCAACATAATGGGTTTGAGACCAGCATGGATCCAGACCTGCAGCCTCCGCTATCAGTTACTCTACTTGTGATAGGGTTGGTAAGCGAACAGCATAGATCCTGATCAGACTGCGCGGATGCTCAGGCTGGTCTGGATCCATGCTGGTCGCAAACCCATTATGTTGGTTTTGTCGTGACGCGGCTCAAATTTAGATTAACAACGTTAAATACCATTTCAATATCAATATGAATTTTTTGAATGGCTGATTTATTCAAGTGGCTGTAACAATGTGTCGTATTCATTAAAATGCATTTCTCGTATGATATGTTGGCATGTATAATAACTTATTTAAAAAGCAATAGAATACAAAATTCTGCACAATTTTATCTAAACCATCAAGTTTATGATGCATTGCTTGTTGTTGGTGGTATTGTTGTTTTGTGTGATTTTGTTTGTTTGTTATTTACGGAGTCAGGTTGCTTTAATTCACTCTTTGAATAAGATAAATAATTACTTGGAACTTGACGTCAACTGTTTATAACTTGTCTAAATTAACTGTATGCAATTAATCATATCTTAAACGAAAAAATGCTTACCCCCCAAAACACACCAACATTTCTGACAGAATTATGCTGTGTTCTCACCGCCGATCAGATTAACTTGATCAAGCACGATCATATGATCGGGTACCGGTCTAGCTCGGTCTGCGTGCGTGATCGGGGGTGGTCGGAGTGGTCTGCCTTGGTCGGCATGGCTTGGGCTTCCTACCCGAATTTTTTGACATGTCAAAAAAAAATCCAGTATGTTCCAGATGATATTTACCATTAATTAAGTGGTTATAGGAATTAAAAGTAATTTTGTTAAATAATTCATTTCAAACATCAGAACTTTCCGTTTAGCCACGGATTTATATTACATGTAATATAAATCCGTGGTTTAGCATTGCTTAAAAATATTTTTAATGAATTATTCAATCAGTTCAATCAGTGTAACTTGGATTACTATAGTAGTGAATTAAACAGTAACCGTTTATATTGATTATGAAATTATCTAGTGAACTGGTCTAGGTTTTCATAAAAATGTCATTGAATTAAAACTTGTAGATTTGTTTCCCTGCTCTCTATTTCCTAGTGTTTCGTTTTCGTACTAGGGTTAGACGAAGTCTAAATTATATATATATACAAGTATTTTTCCACGTCTTAATTCTTATTCAGTGCTATACTTTTCAGTTAGGGGCAAATCATGTAATTGTGCTGTCCAATGTATACATTTTATAGATTACTTGCATTTGTTTCTTGTAATGTATATATCACATTTGTATACTTGTTCTGTCTGTAGTTATTTGAAAACTGGTTGTGTAATTGTCGTTCAAATCTTCATGTATTATGGAGGATAATAAATAAAAATAATAAATAAAATAAATATGGTCGGGTGGAAATCTGGCAACGATCGGGCAGAGGTCCAGTTAGTCTAGTTGAGATCGTGTATATATGACTTAATTGCGTATTGGTCTGGCTGATCGAGAAGAAGTCGGGATGTTGGTCGGGTTGTAGTCGAGAAGAACTCGTAAAACATCGTGTAGGGTCGACTTGATGTCGTGTAGGAGTCGTGAATGTGCATTTAATCCAGCTTGGTCGGGCTTTATCGGGGAATTAATATGATCGGGACGATCGAGTTGATCTGATCGGGGGTGAGGACCTAGCATTATATAGGCCTATCCTCTTTTTAACATATGAAAGAAAGAAATACAGCTAAGTATGCTTAGATTAATTAAAATATTTCCTTTGAAAATTAATTTCAAAGCATAACATACATGTAGTTAAAATTACAGCTAAAATAATTATCTTAATTATATTTACGGATTTCGCTCTGTAATACAATGTTCGCGCATCTTTCCGCACTGAAGACTTTTGCCAAGTTATTTTTCGTGAGGTTAAAAAAGACGTTTCAAGATGGCTGCGTTCAGGAGTTTAAATAAAATTGTCAGAAATTCCACGGTTACCCGTCGAAGTAAGAGATAAATGATCAGTTTTGTATGATTTATACAAAACACTTTAATCAAACATTCATTTAAATTATTGTTATCGAGTCTTATATTTGTCAAAATAGATCTGTTATGTAAACCGGTATTTGTTTTGTAAAGAGCCAAAGGTCAGGAAGTGTAACGTGCAGCGAAAAATTTCCTATGGGGCCTTCTGTATTTTGCCACTTGGCAAGAATAACTTTTATTTCCAATCAAGGGTCATGTTAAATGACATGTGAATCACTATAATAATAATGAGATCAAAGATCAAATAAAGACGTTAAAGAAACTAAAACTTGATTTGTATTATCCCGAAACAACCAATTTTCAATCACAACCTAAATTCAAACACATTCTTAATTCTGTGGCACTGATGTCATGTTGGACTAAATTGTATGAACTCACATGTTGTATTAACTTCAAAACTTGCAGAAATGCCACACTTGATTAATTGTCAGATGTTATCAGAAAAACAATAAGAAACTGTTTGATTTAAGTGACACAATATAAATTGTCCAACTTTCACTATATATCAAAATAGACACTTGTTAAAATAGTGGTAAAAAATTTTCTTAGCAAGTCAATTTTTTTTTATAAAGTATTGGCTAAAGAGTTTTACCATTTATCTCAGTCCTAGGAGTAGTTAAACATTTATTTATATGATGTACCACTAAATATTCATCAGTCTTTACATTGGGGTCCTTATTAATAAAATCTTATATTGTTATCAAATTTTTTCATGTGATGATTCACTGTGATTGTAGAAGAATTGTTTTGTAAGCGATACCAGCTGGCAGATCTAGACAAGTTTCCATATTTGCTAATATTATAAAGTGGGGAAGGTAAAATGGCTGTAAAGATTGGATGCATTTATCATTTTGCACCCCAAATAGCGTACTAAGAAGTGACACCTTTAACTGCCTTTTTATACACATTGACAGTAGTCATACCAATGCATTGTGTTGTACATATGTTATAACATTGAGTGTAAGTTTTTTAAAATCTGGAAAAAAAACTGTTGAAAATTGTTGAATAGACTATTGTGAAATTTTTTACAATTTTTAGTGGCCCTGATTAATCTTTTACAAATTTTCCAAGGTGATTACCCTGCTGTTTGAATTTAGGTTAAAATATTCCTGGGACTAACCCAAGTGGGTCATGTTGTTTTTATTGAATTTCTAAGAAAGATCAAGACTTGTTGAAAATGTACCAACCTGAAAATGAATAAGTGTTAATAGATGCATTAATAGCTAAAATAAATTTAAAGTATAATTTCCCCTTCCATTTATTATTGGCTAAAAACAGCTTAACTGATTGAATATTGGTTGTCCCGGGATATAGTAAGAACAATAAACTTAAAGAAAAGAAAACAAAAACAAAACAAACAAACACAGCAAACGACAGGGTTCCGCGAACCACAATTAAACATCATAACTACATATATATATGAATTGAAAATTACATTTTGTTTTTACTCTTCATATATCATCTAATTTACACAAACAGATAGCGTACAGTACCTGTTTTGTAACAAAACTGTACAATACACATGTCTCTCTCAAAAAAAAAGAATAAATATATATATATATACCAAGTTAGATTAATTTATGTTTTCCCATTATCATTTCTGAGTTTAAAACAAGTAAAAATAAAATCTACAAATTGTTTTATGATTTTTTCATCTTCGTTGCTCATTAACCAAATGAATTTGCTTATTTCAGACATTTTTTCAAAGTTTAAATTCTTATCTTTTATTTCATTATATATAATGCTGCGTTGACTAATAAAAGCATTGCAAGCAGTTACAAAATGTAGCTCGTCTTCAACTTCATTTGAGTTGCAAACTTCGCAAAATCTTTTATCAGACTTGATTTTTTTATATCTCCCAATCTCTATTTGTAATTTGTGAGAACTTATCCTTAACTTTGTAAAACAAGCTCTAATAGTTTTATCTTTGATTACTGCTAAATAAGGTTCCCTACAAAAATTTGTTTTAAACAGTGCATAAGTACGTAGTTTTCCATCATTATCAACAGCATTTTTTAATTTATCCATAAATCGAATTTTAAAAGTGCTCAATAGTTGTTTTCGAACAACAACATACAGATGCTTATCACTATATTGACTTTCAGGTATTTTAAAATATTTTAGTATGAAGAATACATTGGATAACCAACTGTTTTTTTTACAATTGTACAATTTTTCACTTTCAACATAAGCATTTTTTAAAAGTTCACTAATTGGAGATTTGGTTAACCTTGTATAATACTTAATACAACTGATTATGCAATCAAAATATAATGGAAATCTCCCTAATTCACCTAAAACAGCATCATTGCATGCTTTTTTGTGAACCCCTAACACATGTTTTAGGAATTTTGTATGTAGGCAATGACTCCAACATTTATTGACGTGAGAACAAATATTGGACAATGTTTCCAGATAATTTAATTTACGATACAAATACATCCTAGATTTTCTAGAAGAGTCTAGCTAATGTTTTTGTTGTTATAGTACTCCCCGCGGGTACCGCGTCCTTGCCCATTCCGATGTAATCAGAAAATTTGTTTCTTTACACATTGAATGCCACCAAATACTGTTTCCACCATTAAAGTGAAAGTGCTGCTTTTTGTGAATTTGGATAGAAATTGTTAGAATTTTTTTCATTTCAAATAAATTCTGTCATTGATAGGAAAATCCAAAGCTGCCGGTGTGTGTTAGAAATACTTCTTTATTTTACCCCATATTTAACGGTAAAACTTAAAATTTCATGTTCCGACAAGTGAAGGTCATCTGCTGAAACTGTAGTGACATCATATTCTGTTACAAAAAGTTCTACTGAATCCAAAAAGGGCCATCAATTAACATACCACCGTACCATAGTGCTCTCAGTTTAAGCTCCCATTCAAAACATGGCTGACTGACCATAGATGTCTCTAATTTAAATCATGGAGTTATAGATTGTTTATTTAACAAAAGCACTAATTGCACTGTATGTATGTCTGATATTTGTTGGGCAAGTGTAATTTTTCAAAATAAGAGTCACGAATCTACTAGAGAATAGCATACAATATGAAGTGCAGAGCTACAGATAAGCTTTTGAGTTAATTGGGTATTTACCCCTGGACTTGACAAGCAATTGGGTAACACAGAAACAAAATTGGGTATCATCGAAAATTTATTGATTTGCATAGATTTGCATCGGTAAAAGTATTGTCCAGTATCTCGGAAACAATATACACAAAGACTACGAACAAACATTGTCTAAAAGTTCATTTAACAAATTTCTTACAACATCCTTAGGCTCTGGCTCGGTAAGATAACCAAATATTTTCTTAGACTGCGCTGAAATGATTGATTTTTTTCGGCTCCGTTTCGCCATTTTGTTGTAGCAGAAAGTAAAAAAACCTCAGTCTGGGCCGCGATTTAGTTATCTCTCATAAGTATATAAAGCTTTTGCCGTGAAAAAAGGACTTTAATATAACCAGTCTACTCAAATGTACGTGGTTAACAAATGGAAAATGAAAGTACAGAAAGGAAAACAGGCTATTTTGGGATTTGTTTGGCAGTTTTTACTAGGTGAATTACGGTCCGAGATATTGGAAATACGCTAGAGTATCAAAACAAATTGGGTACTGATATTTTGATTTGCGTTTTTATTACGCAAAGATTTTATTTTATTTGGTGAATTTTCAAATTATTGGTAATTACGAAAAATACGCGTTACTTAGCTTTGTGAATTTTTAAAAAAAAATTTAGATGGCATCTGGAAGCGTTAGGTGCTTTTCCTCACCCGGGGTTTTCCATTTTGTCAGAACTCACAATTTTTGGAAAAACCCCGGTTTTTGCTGAAAGGGAACGGGCCCCCTTAGCTCTAAAAATGACAAAGCATCCTTTTTCAAAAGCGGGAAAACAAAGCATTTTTGACTCAAAAAGATGTAATTTATCCCCCCCCCAATTTTTCTTTTCTGGTCTTTAAAGTCTTTCTAAGTCTTTTTACACAAAAAATTTTAATTTAAACCATTTAATGATTTGTATTTTTTAAATATGTAAAATTATTATTGTAAAAAATATTAACAAACCAATTTTTTCCCCAACTTTTTACTACCATGTTTTTATCATTTATGGCCTTTTTAAAAGGGAACTCATCAAGGAATTTTTCAAATGTTTTACAGATTTTTTTGGAAGGGGAGTTTTTTTTCTAGTGATAAAGGCGTCTACCTCTTTTGATGACTTATTTTTATTCGGGGAAAATGAAATTTTTTCCTAATAAGGGCAAACTGGTTACACTGTATTTTTAAGGAAAAACTTAAAAAGTTTTTTGAATAGTTGTTTCACTTCCAGCAGAAAATTTTCAAATTTTTAGTTTTTTAGATTAAAATACAAAGAAAAGTTGACAATTTTGAAAAAAAACTACCATTTTGAGCTTTAACTTAAAGGGTGCTTTGAGGAAACCCTTTTTTTTTACGCAAAAGATATATATCAAATGATTTTATCGTAGGGAAAAACCTTTAAAAACATAAGACTTCTTTTATTTTAAGGGTAAAGTTTGGAAAAAAGGGGACTACTGTGTGTTGATATATCAGAGGAAGATGGTGGTACAGGTTTAGATTATCTAGCATATGCTATAGCCATGGAAGAGATCAGTAGAGGATGTGCATCAACTGGCTGTATCATGAGTGTAAATAATGTAAGTGGGTGTTTATCTTGGCCTATTTAAAGGGAATGAATTCAGTTCACCCTATGGTCACAGCTACATTTCTCATTATGGTAACCACTTATGTACATTTCTCATTATGGTAACCACTTATGTACATTTCTCATTATGGTAACCACTGATGTACATTTCTCATTATGGTAACCACTGATGTACATTTCTCATTATGGTAACCACTTACTTATTTACTTGAACCTTCAATGCCTTTTGGTTATTGTATTTGATTCATCATTTCAAGTGTAGCTGTTTAGAATTACACTGAATTATCTCCCTTTGTGAACTAAGAATGCAAGTTTGTGTAACTCTGAAGTGGTGACCTTGAAACTTTATGCATGATATGTGTCTTCATGATCATAATTGTAAATGATTGAACCAAGACCCATTACTCTAGCATTGTATTGTACAGATTATTCCCCTTTGTTAACTTAGAAAATTATTGGTTATAGAAAATTCCTAGTTCATATAGTGTTCAGGCCGGAACATCATCAAGGATGCTGAGCTGAGCTTCTTAGCCTTAGGCCTAGTTTATTGTGTAAGAAGCACTTCTATCTGTACCGTTTATGAAAATTATGAAAATCGGAGGTTTAAAAGTTGGTAATTTTCCCCGTCCCAAAAATTAAAAGGATATTTACTAAAATTCCCCTTCCCAAAACCCCTTTTAACTATTTAAACACTAAATGTTTAAAAAGAACCTTGTGAGGGGTTTTATTAATTGGGGGGAAATGGGGTTTTGTAAAAAAAATTTAAAAAAAAGCATTTTATGTACAGTATTTTTTTAAAAAATTTTATGTTATGTTTTTTTCCCGGGCAAACCGGATTTTTTTTATTTTAAAATTGTTCTACAGCTCTCAGTAGTATTGACATATCATCATAAAATTTTCTTCTGAATATCAACCTGCAGGCATATCTTTTACTTTAAAATGATTTTAATTGATTTTGACTTTCAAATTAACTAGGATGTAAATAAGTTATGTGTATTGGTGCATGTATTAATTGATGCATGTGGTTTGTAAAGCATTTTAGATGTATGTATATGTACATGTGTATATGAAAAGAGTGTCATATTAAATAGTTCTTGTTATTCTTGTATATTTAATTATAATGATGATAGCGGTAATAATGATTTTAATAGTAATGTGTGAAATTACAAAAATATAGCAATACATAGTTATTTCTGTCGAGGGATTGGGGTAACAGAAGAATTTCTACATGTATATAAACTTTAAAGATTTGAGAATTTTTGTTTGTCATTTCCAGTCATTGTACCTCGGACCTATCAAGATGTATGCTACTCCAGCACAGAAAGAAACCTTTATGAAACCCTTCCTTCATGGGGAAAAAGTTGGATGCTTTGCCCTGAGTGAGCCAGGTACCTATACAAATGATAATATAGAATTTTTAGTCAATTGCAGGGAAAGGAACTATTGTACATTTCACAAAATTATTCTTAATTTGAATGGTCTCCCTTTATGTGCATAGTTCTATTTATCAGTGTTCTAGTTCTTAAATGAGACCTTTATTATCTTTCATGGCTTTATGTAGATAAAATCACAAATGTTTTAAGTAGAAATTGAAGATTTTTTTTTACTTTTATATGAATGAACCAGTTTTACATTCAGTTTTAACATATTAGGAGTCTTCAAGCAATTTTGTCATGAAACCAGAACTTTTTCTTGATCTTAGAAGCTAACTGAAGGTTTATGATGAAATTTATATTCTGTTTTAGTACACAATAGCTGTGTGGTTAAGGTTGCAGGGTACTTCATATAGATCACCGTTAGTTTTTCTACCCTATCAATTTAAAACGAGATACAATGAGTTTTCCTTAACCATTAAAACTGGAAACTTTCCATGTTATTTGTACACTGGCTACATGCATGTAAAATGAAACCTTTACAAAAAGGCTTGAAAAGATATGCTGTTATTGATTATATGAATTATTAAAGGTAATGGTAGTGACGCAGGGGCAGCCTCTACAACAGCTAGACTGGAGGGAGATGAGTGGGTTTTGAATGGAACAAAAGCTTGGATAACAAATGGATATGAATCAGAAGCTACTGTGGTAAATATTGATTAACTAGTTTTTAGATTGATTGTCAGCAAAATAGTGGATCTGTTCAGTGCACCCTTGTTAAGGCGTTGTCATAACATTTGGGTAGTTGTTAGGGTCCATGTTGGTGACAGCGTCAAACATTGGTTAAGATTTTCTTGAATGCAAGTTGGTATCTTCAAAACTACCGAAAAGAATCCAAGGCCCATAACTCTTATTATGGTTTTGACAGAATGATAGTCCTTTTTGAACATAGAAATTTCTACATTTTCCAGGCTCTGATTTTACTTTCAAGCACCGAGGATAGTCAAACACGCTGTCCTACCAACAGCATATGTTTCAATTTAGCCTGTGAATTTATTTCTATCTTGCCATTGGATGTATATGTTGCAGAATAAATAAATGTCTTACATGTAATTTCTAGCATTGACCTTTACTTAATGTTACCTCTTTGTGAACTTTGGAAATATATATAGAACCTTATGTTAGTATAATACATATATCAGGAATCTCGAATTTGTGATATGTCTTATGAAAATACTCTACAAGTTATCGTGATGTTAATATTTTAAAATGTCATTTTAGGTATTTGCTACAACAGACAAAAGTAAAAAGCATAAGGTAGGTTGTGTAAAATTATTGTCAAGTTAGATATCTCATTATCATTAAGTGTGTATTTATCTCATAACCATAAATATGTACATGTAATTATCTCATAATCATTAAATAACCTGTATTTTTTGCAGCTACAACTTTGGTTTTTAAATATTTTAAGATTTAGTTCAGCTAACTTTACTGTAATTTGAAAACATATTTTAGCAAAAAATGCTAATTCTGATATATGACGATCAGAACTTGAACACATAATTATAACCTTGACAATCAATGGTAAATTTTACAGTTCAACATGATTTTATTGTCTATTTAACAAATATGGAATGGTAACTTTATTGAATTTTCAGGGTATAAGTGCCTTTTTAGTACCAAAGCCCACAGAAGGTTTGTCTTTAGGTCAAAAGGAAGATAAGCTTGGAATAAGGGCCACCTCAACCTGTAACCTTATATTTGATGAATGTAGAATACCGAAAGAAAACTTGCTTGGGGAACCTGGTCTTGGATTTAAAATAGCTATGGTAAAGTAATTAGGAAAAATATGACATATTTTATATGTGTGCAAACAAATTTCTAAAATAAATTTTATATAAAGGCGCTTTTGTTTTTATTATGTGCCCTAAGTTACCCAAGATATGCATTACCTTTATGAATTATTAGGGAGGTCATCCATTGATTGATACGCGAATAGTTAACTTTTATATCAGTTATTACCTAGACACCAATTTCATAATGTGATTTATGCATATTAACTAAATATCGGATTATCCTGTGTTTAGGCTTTCTTTATATCCTCATACCATTCAGTCAGGGCATCTGTACTGTAGAAGCAAGCATTTCAAGACCTTCATATTATGATGGGAAGCCACCCTTATCTGCACATATGTATAAATAAACAAAATTACAATTATGTTTACTTACAAAAATTAACATGGTTTGAAGAAGAAGAAAAAATTATTTGTGTTCGTTGAAATGTATTAGATAATAGATTATGCTTAAGGAAAAAAAGGGTAAATGCTTGAATTTTAATGAGTTTTACAGAATTGAATGTATGTGATAGTTATTTGTGTTAGTTTATATCCTTCTGTGTTTTTTTCAGCAAACATTGGATGCTGGGAGAATTGGAATAGCTGCACAAGGTCTTGGAATAGCTCAGGTGAGTAAATATAGTAATCCTCATTTACGAGGACTGTTTAAAAAGTTTGTAGACTTCTATATAACTGTACATACATACTACAGAACATAAGAATTTAAAAGATTTCACCAAAGTATGTAAATACAGTCATAACATATATATGACAAACCCATATCACAGTCAAGAAAAACGCAACATCATCATGATGTTGATACCTATAAACAGTGTCTGATTAAAATACATGTAGTTAGTGCTACTTGAACTCAAGTGCTCTTGAGCATTTTGTCGCAGTTCCAAGCTTCAACAACACTTGCTGAGGTCATTTGAGCAAAACTAATACATTTGGAATGCTATTTATAGAAATGTTCTCGTGTCATGTGGATTTTTTTTGCATCAAATTGAACACAATTACGGCAAAATTTAAATTTATTTGTAACTTTTACTTGTGCACTCACTGTTACGCATTAAATAAATGCAGTTATTTGCAGATAAGAGTAAAAATGTAACCTGTGGAGTCATTTAACAATAAAACATATTCCAAACAATAATGATCAAAAGAGCTGTGTCCAATGTATCACATTTGATCAGGAAAGGAAAAAATAGAATTATTGTTCTATTTTCACATTACAGGCAGCTTTAGAATGTGCAATAGATTATGCCCAAAAGAGAATGGCTTTTAATGAGCCCATATCCAAAACACAGATGATTCAGGTACGAGACCTTTTCTATTATTCTTTTCTAATTTATAAATGTATAAATATGTGATTAAAAGTTATTGAATTTTTCCATGTAAGTAAGGTTATTTGTAAACCCAGAAGAAGAGTCATAGGAGTGGACATATTGGGGTTAATTTTTTTACCGTGAACAAATTTTTAGCTTGTCTGGTAATATGTTAGTATAAGCTATTTTGATACCTATTGAGAGTTGGTGATTCTTCTTTTGTGCCCACAATAAAACATATTAGAGCAAATGGTTCTATTGCACCAGAAAAACATTGAAAAATGAGAAAAATGATTGAAGACTATAGTGAACTATTACTAATGTGGCTTAAAACAAAGTTGGACGAAATATTGTTAAACTCTGCAAGGAAACAGTTAGAAAAAGGATTACTAAATACTTTTTATTTACCAAACATATTCTTGTTGTTTTGGTTTTTTAAAATATTTTTTTCATTTGATAAAGTTTAATTTCAAGAAACTATGCTGTTTAGGAGCTGTTTTGTTGCCATTGTTTTTTCTGCTGTCTTGTTGGTTAGAACTGCAAAATGTGATCTTTGAAATTAAATTATTAGCTCACCTGTCACAAAGTGATAGGGTGAGCTTTTGTGATCGCCTTTCGTCCGTCGTCCGTCCGTCGTCCATCCGTCCGTAAACTTTACTTTAAATGACATCTCCTCATAAACCACCAAGCCAATTTCATCTAAACTTCACAGGAATGTTCCTTTGGTGGTCACCTTTCAAAATTGTTCAAAGAATTTAATTCCATGCTTAACTCTGGTTGCCATGGCAACCAAAAGAAAAAACTTTAAAAATCTTCTTTTAAAAAACCATAAGAGCTAGAGCTTAGATATTTGGCATGAGACATCTTCTAGTGAGTGTCTACCAAGTTTGTTCAAATAAAAGCCCTGGGGTCAAAATTGGCCCTGCCCAGGGGGGTCATTGATTTTCCCAATATGCATATAGTAAAAACTTAAAAAAATCTTCTTTTAAAGAACCTAAAGAGCTAGAGCTAAGATATTTAGCATGAAACATGTTCTAATGGGTGTCTACCAAGTTTGTTCAAATAAAAGCCCTGGGGTGAAAATTGGCCCCGCCCCGGGGGTCATTGATTTTCCCTATATGCATATAGTAAAAACTTAAAAATCTTCTTTTAAAGAACTCAAAGAGCTAGAGCTTAGATATTTGGCATGAAACATCTTCTAGTGTGTGTCTACCAAGTTTGTTCAAATAAAAGCCCTGGGGTCAAAATTGGCCCGGCCCCGGGGGGTCATTGATTTTCCCTATATGCATATTGTAAAAACTTAAAAAATCTTCTTTTAAAGAACTCAAAGAGCTATGGCTAAGATATTTAGCATGAAACATGTTCTAATAGGTGTCTACCAAGTTTGTTCAAATACAAGCCCAGGGGTCAAAATTGGCCCCGCCCCGGGGGGTCATTGATTTTCTTTATATGTGTTTAGCAAAACTTTAAATCTTCTTTGAAAAAACCCAAATAGCTAGAGTTTAGATATTAAGCATGAAACATCTTCTAGTAAGTGTCTACAAAGTTTGTTCAAATAAAAACCCTTGGGTCAAAACTGGCCTGGCCCCAGGGGTGTCATTGTTTTTAACTATATGTGTATAGTAAAAACTTAAAAAAAATCTTCTTTTAAAAAGCCCATTGAGCTCGAGCTTAAATGTTTAGCGTGAAACATCTTCTTATGGGTGTCTACCAAGTTTGTGCAAATAAAAGCCCTTGGGTTAAATTGGCTCTGCAACGTTGGGGGGGGGATGGGGGTTTGGGGGGCTTATATACAGGTGAGCGACCTCAGGGCCATCTTGGCCCTCTTGTTTTTGATTAAAATGATTCAATTTTGGATGAAATAAAGTTAAACATTTTAACACTTGAATTACAGGACAAACTAGCTAATATGGAGGTACAGATAGAAAGTGCCAGACTACTCACATGGAAAGCTGCCATGCTGAAGGATGCTGGGAAACCATATACCAAGGTACACAACCTTGCATTGATAAATATATAGAGGACATTAAATGAGTGTAAGTTCAATACTGAATTTATTGCACGAGTTGAATAAAATTATATTATGCGAGCCTCTGGCGAGCATAATATAATTTTATTCAACGAGTGCAATAAATTCAGTATTGAACTTATATGAATTTAATATTCTATTTATCACACACCCAAAATAAAGACTGTTTAAAGTGTAAAAAGAGTCATATTTCACTGATGCGCCTATAGTTTAACGCTAACAATTGGCGCGTCTTTACACTATGTTTGTATAACGGTAATGACGTCACGTCAAAATATATGCACGGCCGTGCAATACCATTTTTACGGAGTCGCAAAATCAGCACGGTTGTGTGATAAAAATAAATATCAACATTTTTCGCAGTTCTGATCTGTAATGATAAAAAATGATTATGTACTCTTAAAATTCTTAAAGGCCCATTATGCCATAGAAATGCTTTTACTTCTCAAAAGCTTTTTAATTTTGTTGTACTTTAATAGTACCCAAAATGTTACTCATTGGCCAATAACCCGAAACATCTTTTTCCTCTGTTGCTTTTTGGCAATAAATACAGCAATAGTGAATAAGTATTTTGTATTGAAGTCAAATACTATATTTTACATTTTGTTACTTTTCTGACAAATAATTTCACATTTATTGCTAATTTCTTCAGGTGACTAGCATGTAACATTTTCTGTAACTATTAAATAGATATAAAATTTATGCTTTCCATCTTTAAAGAAGTAAAAATTTATTCCTTTCTGAAGCATAATGTGCCTATAAATTTACTTGGTCTCAGTTGAGTTGTATTGCAGTTAGATATGTATTATAAGTACTAGACCAGCATGTTACGCTTTCTTTTTGGTGCAGTCTTCTAATTGATTTTCTAATTTCAAACAAATATATACAATGTATGAGGAAAATATCCCACCTGTTCTAAAACTGTGGTATTGACAGTAGCTTTGCTACTTGCAGTGCTGCAATAATGAGTCAAGATCTTAATATTGCTTTCAGTTAAACTATGAACAAAGTTGAAATTTTAATAGTTCAAGCATTTTTAGCTCGACTTTTCTATGAAAAGGGGAGCTATCCTACTCGCCCCGGCGTCGGCGTTGGCGTCACACCTTGGTTAAGTTTTTCGTACCACCCCACTTTATTTCAGAAGTATTACAAGTATGGCTTTGAAACTTACCATACTTGTTCACCATCATAACCTCCATCTACAGACAAGAGTACATAACTCTGTCAAGGTTTTTGACAGAATTATGGCCCTTTTTTGACTTAGAAAGTGTATTGAGCTTGGTTAAGTTTTTTTGTACCACCTCACTTTATTTCAAAACCATTGGAGGTATTGCTTTGAAACTGACCATACTTGTTTACCATCACGACCTTCATCAACAGACAAGAGGACATAACTCTGTCAAGGTTTTTGACAGAATTATGCCCCTTTTTGACTTAGAAAATAACATTGAATATGGGTAAAATCCACTTATTGCCTTAACCCTTTGAGATATTGCTTTGAAACTTTTAATGCTATTTCACATCATTACCCCCATCTGTACGCAAGAGAAGGTAACTCTGTCAAGGATTTGTTTTAAAAATTAAGGCCTTTTATCGACTTAGAATCTTGGTTAAGTTTTTAGTACCAGTCCACTTTTTGACTGAACTGTTTGAGATATTAATTTGAAAGTTGGAATACTTGTTTACAATCATGATTCCCAAACATGTCCAGGAGAAGGTAATTCTGTCAAAGATTTTATTTGAATTATGGCCCTTAACTGTCAATGTTTTGTATTATAGGCAAGCACTAAAAAAGTTTTTTTTTCTTTCTTACCAGCCCTCTTTTGACTTAAACATTTCAAACTTTGCTGCAGTGTTCAAGGGTATCACACAATTCAGTAAAATAATTCTTCACTAAATATCTTAATGCTCATGGCCATTGTTCACTTTAAAAATACAGAGATTCTTGTATTGCCTTTTACTGCAAAAACTTTTTTTATTGGCAAGCAATAAAAAAGTCGAGCGCGCTGTCTTACGGACAGCTCTTGTTTCTATAACTGTTTTTGATAAGAAAAAGTTTGTGCCATGTATAAAAAGATTCTTTTTTTTTTTTAGCTTAACTTAGTCCATAATATTTATATAATAATGAAAGCTATTCTTCCTGCATGTCAGTGTTTCTTTTTTAACTCCAAGTTTTTTTTGTACCAAGGAATGATTTGAATCATTGAATCAACAGCACAATACAATGACTATCAACTCTACTATAAGGCAAGAGTACATAACTATGTTTTGAACTTGTACATGATCATGTCCCTTACTTGACTTCCAAATTATAAAAAAATGTCTTTGTGTATAAATGTCCAGTACTAAGAAAAGTCAAGCACACTGTCTTTAGGACAGCAGCTTGTATTTTGTCTGGTGTCACAACATGGATGTTCTTCTTTAATGTTACAGGATGCTGCTATGGCTAAACTTGCTGCTTCAGAAGCTGCCACATTTTGTGCTCATCAGGTTTGTTGATCTACACAACTTTTCTTTCATTTATGACTTTGTTTTATGACTTTGTTATTTCCTAAACCATTTGACTACTAATATGGTTTACCATTTGAGTAATAGATTGCTAAAAGTCTTCATCTCTAGTACAGAGGCACGCCAAGGTTGTTGACTTCAAACCACTTGCCTCTCACTGCTATAGGTGGACTTTGTTCTCTTTTATGTGAGGAAGCTATCCAGCTAGGTTACGGAACGTTGGTGGTTCTACTCAGGTGCCCATTCACACAGAACGGCACCTATGGTCTTCCACCTCCAGTAAAGCTAGAAAGTTGCCATTTGACCTATAGTATATATGTGAGTCGTAAAACCCAGACATAAAAATTTTTTAGAAAAGTTAATGCTTTACCTGTACGCTTTTCTAATGTTTACAACATAGCATAAGCTGTAAATTAAGAATACAATATCAATGTAAGAAGACTATAAGGAAGAAAATCTGCAGCCAAAAGTATAACTAAGAAAAGTGGCATAACAAATACAACAACATATACAACAACTTATTTCAGATTAGCTGATATATATAACCCAAATAGATTTATTGACATGTTTGGTCATTCTCTATCATGGCGTTCTGTTACAGACTGGTTGAAGTTGCTTAGACATTTGCCTTTGATCACTTACTTTAACTGCTGTTTGTTCAAACCCAAATATTGACATCACAATTTCTAGTGTGGAAGCTATTCACCTGACTTGTGCTAGTTTGTTCTACTAATAAGCTGGCCTTTATGAGCCTGAAATAATGCATCTAAAGTATTTCTTTATCATTGAAAGTTGCCTTGTTAAACCCAATCAGGATTATCATGAGGCAAAAACAACAGGTATGAATATAAAAAATGAATTTTAAGTTAAAAAATTGTTACACTTGAACAAATTTGAGTTCTACTGATCAGTCAAAAGGGTTTTCACCCCAAACCAAGTTCCTGTGACCCTAACTAGATAGGAAAATTGTATTTGTGTAATCATTAACATAATTTGAGCTGCGTCATGACAAAACCAACATGATGGGTTTGCGTCCAGCATGAATCCAGACCAGCCTGCGCATCCGCACAGTATGATCAGGATCCATGCTGTTCGCTTTCAGTTTCTGTACTTGTAATAGGGTTTGTAAGCCAACAGCATGGATCCTGATCGGACTGCGCAGACGCGCAGGCTGGTCTGGATCCATGCTGGTCGCAAATGCATTATTGGTTTTGTCATGACGCGGCTCATTTGTTTTTCATTTCAGGCTATACAAACACTAGGTGGTATGGGTTTTGTAACCAGCATGCCGGCTGAGAGATTATATAGAGATGCTAGAATTACAGAAATCTACGAGGGAACAAGTGAAATACAGAGACTTGTCATTGCTGGACAGTTGCTCAAACAATATGCAGCACATTAATATAAACTGAGAGATATAAAAAACAAATGAAATTCATATTTGAATAAAGATTGACAGATGAATTCATAGGAAAAAGGAAAAAATTAAGAAAAAGGTAAAACTTCAAAAATGGAAATTACTTTTCTTACATGGGTTATTCTAAATATCATGACATGGTTAGAAGAAAACTGTTTTGTTAATAGGCTGAAATGTTTTGTGGTAAATTGTTCTGAAAAAAAGTGAGTGCTTCCAATTCACTCCATAAAAAGCCTGAGGTGAAAAGATTTTTCTCAGATGTTTTACAAAATAGGTTAAAATTTTCCTTGAATATATATCACAAGAAGCACTTGTTATCACACTTACATTTTGTGTTCTAAACATGATTTTTTTTAAGAGATTTTACATTAATAAAGTTAATATTATATGTTATATGTCTCAAACGGAGTTTGTATAGATATTATACCAATATATGATCTCTCATCATTTTATTGTTATTGAAAGTTATGAGTCTGTATTCAATACATTTTAAAAGGGTAAATTTAATTGTGTATGTATTTATTAACATAGACAAAAAGTATTGATTAATGAACATTAATCATAATTATAAACTTCATTTTTTTTCTCTAGATAATTATATTCAATTTACTATCTGAAATTCTAAATATAATTTTATCAATTTGATTTTTATTGCATAGTGCTGTTGCACTATGAAAACAGCACTATGAACATTGAAGATTTACAGTGTGACAATAGTTTTACTGACGTTGCTTTAAACCAAACATGTACATTACTTGTATGTGTAAATAAATGTTTATCCAGAATATCTTATTATACTACGACTGTTATAGTATTGTATAGATGCTAGAGAATTATTTGTTTTGAAGCAAGTGACGCTGTGTGTTCACTACATTGTTTTGATTATTGAAATGCCAAACTTAAATAATATAAATGATTAAATGTGTATATTTGATTGAAGAAAATACACATGTATATAGTTGGTACTAGACTGTGGCCATAGTGTTATATATAGATAAAAACATGATTTGTTTTAAAGTAAACAAATGCTGTGATAAGTAAATATGTACAGTGTTTATTTGTGTAATAAATATAATTATTGCTACAGAATCTGGCTTTTCCTTATTTTGGCAAAAAATATGGTTAAAAGAGCTTATTTAGGGGCGTAGGTGGCTTAGTGGTTAAGGTCGTTGATTTAAAAACCACTGCTCTCACACTTTGGGTTCCAATCCCGAGAGAGCCTCGTTGAAACCAGCAAAATCTGCATGTACCTCTTCCTATTGCATAGTTTGTCGTGCACATGCTTTGTAAATAACTCACTCAAGAGAGTGTCGTTCAACTTTTTTATATGAAAGACCCTGAGTAGATGTTGACATGATCGTCAGCATAACAACAATGTACTTAAAACTAAAGTCCTTTATCAACTAAATTGCGAGCATATCCAATACTATTTTGATATGAGTGTAATAATAAGTGCAAACTTAATGAATGAAGAATTGGAGAAACATCAGAAGTGTGTTTATATGACCACCAATAAATCTATACTTTGTGCATTGGAGACGACAGAATATGTTAAAAATAAGGTAACTGTCAACTGGGATGCAGAAAAAAGTATTGAGTAATTTGTTAAATTGTTAAATTTCGTCGCTTGAAAAACGTTTTGTTCTAAGTGCCAATTTGTTGTTTTTGAGAAAAAAGCATGTAAAGATTTAGTATTGCATAACTTTTTTATTTAATGTCGGATTTTGAAAATTTAAAAACTACTAAACGTGATGTCGAGAGAACATCTCAATATCGTTAAAGATATGTGGATTTTAATTTTTCCTCGCTAAAAAACCTAAAAAAAACATTTGGAGATAGAACAGTCCTTGTAACCTTTTTTCAAAAATTGTTAAAATCAGAGTGTTCAATGTGACTTAGAACATTATGTCTTTTAAGTTAAATTGATTTATAGCATATAAAACAGTATGTTTTATCTTTAAAAGGCTACCAAAAATGCTCTCGGCTAATTATCCCTTAATTAGTTGACTTTGACACTACACTATTTCTTAGACCATATGTATCTTACTACATGAACTACGACATTCGAAATCTTATTAAAATCCTTAAATCCATTACATTATTAAATGACATTTAAACAAATAATTTAAATAAATAAAGATAAAATACCCACATAATTTTTGTTGACATTTTATCTATTTTTATAACTTTGGCCACATTCAAAGTGATTCAATGTCTATGAAAAGAAAGTTATAGCCGCAAACGGGAAAAGAAAACTTTCAAATCTTCTAGAATGCTGGAAAAATCTTTCAAGATTTTTTAATGAAAATTCAAAAGATGGTCAAATTCAAATTCCTTCCAAAAGTATGAAATAGTAGTAATTATTTTGTAATGCTCTTTACACATTCTGTTTGTGTTGGTAAGAAGTTCTTATAATTGAAGGTATGTTAAAAAAATGTTTCTATAACTTAAATAGGCAATGAAAACATATCTAATAGAAAAGACCTTAAAGGTGAAGCAGGCATGACTAATATTTGAAAAATGTCATATTTCAAAATTGTTCGTGTACAAAAACATTACAAACATAATGCTATATAAATATTCATTTAGAAATTCAAAGTCAAATTACAAGACAAACAAAATATATGTATAAGAATATTTTTCTTCCTTCTGTCTTTGGGATAAAATATGTTTACTTTAAAGCAATCTATTAGTTATATAACATTAACGCATTCGAAAACATATATTATTTGTAAACGAATAATATCTATAAATTTTCTTAAAGGCCTTTTTTGCCCCAGAAATGCTTTTATCTTAATCTCTCAAAAGCCTGATATTTGGAGTTCTGTTATAGTTTCCAAAATATTCCACATTGGTCAGTAACCTAAACCATCTTATGCTTTTGATTCATATTGGCAATGAGTACAGTCAATTTTCTAAACTCATATGTGTCTGTTATAAGGATAAATAATTGGTTTCTGAGACAGAATGTACCTTATGTTAAAGAAACGTTAGAACATATAACAAATTTTCTTTTTTACGAATTTGTTAGATGAAATTGTATAATCACAGTTGTTTCTATCCAAAAATACACATCCGAAATTACTTTCAAATCATGATCAGTTTTGCTTGTTGTTTAATTACATGCAGTGAATTTACAAGACTTAATACTAAAATGTCAATGATTGGAGGGAATAAATTAATACATAATATCATTCAATACTTATATTTAGTATTAATATATTAAATAAACAACAAACCATCTAACTCATATGTTTCGTACAACATGGCGGGTGTCCTGCTATCACGTGATTTGATGCTATGTTTTGATACGATAATTTTGGATTTAGAACAGTATGTTGCATATATCCCACAGGTCACGTGATATTTATCGATGATATGATTAGTCCACTAAGTTAGAACAGTCTATTTATCAAGACATAGTAAATTTGTGGAGATATAACAGAATGGTTTCGTTATAATTTATTTATGAAGCTGTGAAGCACTAATATAACATGCCAAGGAGAAAGAACAGTCCATTTTGGACAAAATTGTGTATTTAACTTGATTTTGGAAAATTTGGAGATAGAACATTACAGTTTTCAAGCGACGATTTGTCTACCATACCTATGGAATTTTATCCATAGAATTTTATTTCTTGTTACTAGTACCTCAAAATCCAATTTATTGCACATTCGTATTAGTAAGAAGTGCAGGGACAAATACCAGAAAAAATTCTATTCTAAACCAGTTTTTATAATCTATTCATTGATTTTCACATGATACAAGAAATAGTCGTACGCATACATCGCTTCTGGTCGTACGTAATGGAAAGATATTGCGTTTTTGCTCATGTACTTCTTGCCCTGTAATTGATATTCAATAAATTTATGAATTTAAAGTCTAAATACATATATGTCAAACAACATTTTTGTATTAATGAAAGTGAATTAATAAACATAAAATAATTTATTAATTCAATTTTTTTCAACACGTTCTTGTAAAATATCTTAATATGTTTGTTTTTCGCCTTATCAATTTAAACCTTACTGTAAAATAGACATATCTTATTGGACTAGTTCAGTATACATAGATCAAACTTCATTGTATCTTAAAAAACATACAGCAGACTTAACCAGCGTCTTTAAAAGCAACGTGCTGATTTGTTACAAACGGTATCGTTGAACAACAATTATTGATTTCACAGTGAAATGTAGGATTCAAAGCATACCTTGAGTGCCCCACCAGCGTCATACCTAAGATACCATGACGGATAGTTTCCGGTAAGATGTGACGCCGGATCAAAACAGTGGAAATATTTTTCCCCCATCGTAATGAACGAGTCCCCTTTTATTACAACCCTAAATTTGCAAAATTTGCTTTTTACATTCAGGCCCCCATCTTGCTGCAGACGACATGTCTGTTCCATTGGCCCAAAGGTGAGGGTCTGATAGAAAAATCCCGGGGCCACACTGCATATCCGCCCCTTTATTAAATTAGAAATGATGTCCAAAAAATAAAGGAGCATTTCTTCTTTTGATGATTAGGAAAATTTTTTTGTTTTCCCCAAAACACATAGGGATTATCGTCTGCTTTTTTGAAAAATCAAAAATTTTAAAAATGTTTTTTAAATATATTAAAAGAAAAAATGATTTGGCTGTTAAAAGATCTCGTCCCTTTGATAGTTTTGCCGATCGAGGAAAGTATTTATTAGTTACAGAGCTGAAATAAAGTGTTTTGTCACATCTTGATCCCCACGTCTGTTTTACATGAAACGCTCTTGTCCATAGAAATGTAGGGGATGTAACGATATAGCATAAAACTTTGACCTTTCTTGTTGTTTTATAATGAAGCTGTTCTGAAAAAAGTAAATTATAACAATTGTATTTCGATTCTTTGAATTGAAAGACACATTTATGTCAACTGCACTTAACAAAAACTGCAAAAATAGTATTATTTGATTAATATTGAACTGGTCACGTGCCGGAGCTGTTGCGTTGTTGTAAAAATTGCGACCTCATGTTCTTAATACGTGCCCACCTCTACCAAAAAAGTAACTCATACACGAAATGGCACTGATGGTATTCTTCAAATTATCTTCGAGCATAAAATTTCAAGCAAAATGTCTAGGGAAGATTCTTTAGGGACTTTTTTAATCACATATTATTGTTAAAGAAGCAAAGAAGTAGTAATAGAGTATGTAAAGATTTAATATGTTAGAAAAAAAGAAAGTTACCTCTGTTTACTTGATCTTTGTTTATCTCAATATTGTTATAGATAGAAATGTTATCCGTGGTTTTGTCTCCATTAGGCAATGATATACCAATCATATACCCTGAAATTAAAGCAAATTAATATAGATATATCGACTGGATTGGAAGAGATGTTTGCAAAATAAAGCATCATTGATTCAAACTTTTGAGATTTAAGATTTTTTGTTGAATGAGTATAGTGATCGAAGATGACATGGTGCATATCGCATCGGTTACTAAATATGGTAATGGCAATTGTAACTGATATCTACTTACTTTTTTCACTGAAAATAGTTTATAAATGTGAATGTTTTATTTTCTATAATAAGCCGCACGTCAATATTATTAGTCACTCCTCAATAACCACTATGCAGCATGTGAACATAAGATCTGAACTTAATTCGATTGACTGCAGAAATGAAATCTTGTGGAATATAAACAAATAATGTGCTTAACCATTAGTCTTTCAAACCACTATAGATCCAGGCCGACCTGCACATCCGTATAGTCTGAACAGGCTCTGAACTGTTCGTATCTGTTTTTTTTTCGTTTATTTTTATTTTTTTTTGTATTTGATATTGAAAACCCTTATTTGAAAATTTAAATGAACTGTTTCAAATGGAAGATGGTTAAATCATGGTCATGTTAATAAAGGGTTAGTGAAGCAGGGTCTCGGTCTTTTTATAGTTTTACAGAAAATACAGATAACAAATGACTAGAATTATCTCTGCCTATCTCTAAGTATCTTATCATCAAAAAATTTCATTTTTTAAACATAAGAATAAGCAGAAATTATAAGATATCGCGTGAAAAGTTTATACAAATAAATTGTGTGTTTAATAAGGCTGTTCCTTAAGGAGGAGCTTATTTATTTTTTAAAAGAATCAAATAGATACCAAAATATATATTTCCATTACCCCTGCGTATTTCAAATTCTAGACATCTTACGCCACAAATTTTAAAATGCCGCGCGAGGAAAAGAGGGGCATGACCAAATTAAAACAACACCTTCTGTTCCAAGTTGACTTAACTGTGCTAATATATATTTATTATTATCTGCCAATTTCATAAATCTAGAAATAAAACCATTTACAACAAAGAAAATGAAATTTAAATCGCTCGTATTTAGATTTAAGCCTCCATTCTATGTTTTCAAACAAATTTGTTTAAGATTTGTTTAAGTTGTGATTACCTGTTAATATTAGGCAGCTGTAAAATCCAACTTGAACAATAAACCGAAAGAACTCATTAGTTGAGCGCTTTCGTTTGAACAATAATGGCTGCATCTCCAGTTTATATAAAAAATATACGTGTTCATGTTAAATTATTAGAAACCACGTAAATCACATATTATACATACATGTTTTTTACAAAAAGAAGTTAATATTTCTCTGAAGGAAAAAAATCATACACAATTTTCCTAGATCCGATTTCTAATGAATTTTAAATACATTATAAATATGGCAAGTATTTTTCATTATTTTACAAAACTTTAACGCAAGAATGAAAGATGTCTGAATTATAATAAATTGAACATTTCTCAATTTCTTACTTGTGTAACTTTCGGTTTTTTACCTTTTCATGTTGGGCATTCAGCTATTCAAATCGAAATGAAAAGATGTTCACCGCCCCGTAATGCACAAAGGCCTCCCGCTTAACTTACTTATAACGCAATAAACTCAGTATTGCGATATCATTTTAAAATTCAAATCGCTTCTTTTATATTTACCGCATATAGATATTTGTGAATACTAACGAGGAAAATGATATATGTACATAATGATATGTATGTAAACTATATTTTTTTGCATATAATTACATACTGAGGATGAGTGAATATCGACACTTGATTGGTATTTTCTCCATATGAGTATCTACAGTAAATTTGTCATTATTGTACGCAGCATTAAAGATCACTGTACCGTCTGTTTAAATTTTAAGATAGTGACCTTTGAATAGCTTACTCATGAAAATGGGACGGGCCGTTCTTTCCTTAAACAAAAATCTCAAAATTATAAATAATATAATTTTAAAAATTTAAGCAGTCAAATTATACGGTATATTCTTTTTTTTAATAATGAACATAAAATTGACCAGAAAAGAGACAGATTGGGTTCAATAATAATAATATAATTTTTAGGCCTTTTACATCTGATAATACTAAAAGATATATTAGATTAGAGAAATTGTTATTTTAAAAATCGTTAAATGTAGTCGAAAATATGCGCCGCAATCTGCGGTCCCGTTCTCGAGTTCCTATGATTTTCCCTAATATGAGTGTAATCTACAGTAAATTAGATCACAAGCTACTGGTGAAGATACACTGTACACGTTTTAAATAAGAAATGAGTTTTGATGAGCTACTCATGAAAACTCGGGAACGGGACCCAAGCTTCCGTTCCTGTAACGGTAAAAAATATCAAAAATTGACTAAAACTGAATAAAATATATTTAAAAATTAAAGCAATGTCTAAAGTCGGTACATGATCGGAAATATGCGCCGTAGTACCGTTCCTAAGGTCCTAAAGTTCTTCTAAATGAAATGAAATAAATTGAAATGAAATGAAATGAAACGAACGAACGAACGAACGAACGAACGAACGAAGAACAAACGAATAAATAAATAAATAAATAAATAATAAAACGGTTTCCTATTAAATAAATGACGTTTAATATGTCTAAGTTAAGTTAAATATATATACTGATTAAGTAAGAATTTTGTGTATTTTAAAAATTCGGTGCATATCAAGCATATTAAATGTATTGGATTTTCGAATATTTAAACTCTTTGTACATAAATATAGGGTAATGGAGCACTTCTTATCTATATTAAGTTAAAGCTTTTTAACAAGTTATTTAAATAATTGTACAAAATCTGTTATTATGTATATATCCGATGTCTTTATAAACCTTACTTCTGACCCCGGTTGCTACTACAACAGTTTAAATTATTTTCGTTACACTATTGTGAAAGTATCAACTAAATGAAATATCCAAATATCACGCCATGTTATTATTAAACATAAAACTTTTAAATATCTAGTCCTGTTCTATTTTAGAAAGCTTTAACATGATAAATAAATCTGTTGGAATAGTAATGATTAGTTATTAGTATTTTAGTAATTTGTAATTTGCATTTATTTGCTATAACGGTTATAATGGGATGTGGATGTTGTAAGCATGTGGAAGGTTCAACTAAAGTGACAGCTGATAAACCACAGGCAGTCAAAGCTGAACCTGTATTTCACGTTAAACAAGTAGCAGACAATGAACCAATTCGTAATGAAACGCGAGTAGATCAATATACGGCCTATAGTATATCACCGATACAGGAGGAGAGGCAAACTAAACGAAACTTAAATGACAAGGCGTTCGTGCGACAAAGACTTTCAGTGGACTACAGACAGTTTTGAAAAAGAAAAAAATAGACAAATTTTAGTAATCGTAAAAATGACTGAAAAGTCAATTTTAAAAGTTATCGTAAATAGATGAAACTCTTTGACCAAGTTTCCAATCTACAATTGTACATGAATTCACAGGCTTTAACACGGAGGTTTTCCTAACAAATGATTGTACAGTAATAGATAACGGTTCGGGAATGGTATTGCTATCATCAATTAATACGGCATGGTTGAACTTTTACTTTTACTGGAATGTTTACTTTTGAAAAGATGATCCCTTATTTAGAGACGAAAATCAACGCAAATTTGAATATTCAAATTGAACCGCGTGTATATGACTGGAAATAATTATTACAGATTATTACTAATTATTTAATTATTGGTTTGATATTAACTTATTGACCTTTACGTATTTGTGAAAGTAAGAAACGGAAAGAAGCAAGCTTGATAACAGCAACACTGCTATTGACCCTGCCGTTCAAGTCGTCTATCTGTGCTAGGGGCTCACGCACCCTAGCACACCATCCTCGTCGACTGACAGCCTTCTTTGTAAGGTCACTCCCCTCGGCATTTGTCAGGACATTGACAGCTGGTCCGCAGTACAAGTTCTGATCTTTTGCGCAATCCCAAGTCTTCAAATCTTCTGCCGATGCCTTGTGCCTTCTCAGCGACAAGCACGCTCCGAGGGGAAGTGAGAAGATGCTAATAGGTAGGAATGACACGGGCTTAAATATCATTGGATTGTTTAAAATATAAAGAAAACTACCGGAAGAATATTTTTCATATTACAATGAATAAATATTAAACATTGTAAAGAGAGTAAAAACTTAAAGCTATCGGTTTAATGAATGTAGTGATCCATTTCAGTATGTAAGCATACTTTGGATTTGGTTTTGTAAGATAAATACAGACAAAAATGTTTTTCATGCTTTATTAATATTATATACATGCATACAACTGAATCAATGTGAAATGAAGCTAAAATGGGCATGATACTTGTGCTTATTTTGAGAAGTAAAATGTTATTTGAGAGCAAACGAATAGAAAGACAGAACGATTTATTTACTGCTCTAGTTACCAGCGTCCTTGTTATCAATGAATTAGTCCACGCTTTTGTTCCTGAGATTGACTACATTTTAACCTGTCTTTTTAAAAATGGGAAAATGTGGTCTGATACCTATCTTCTTGACATTGACAAGTTTAATACAAATGAGCCGCGTCACGACAAAACCAACACAATGGGTTTGCGACCAGCATGGATCCAGACCAGCCTGCGCATCCGCGCTATCTGATCAGGATCCATGTTGTTCGCTATCAGTTTCTCTACTTGTAATAGGGTTTGTAAGCGAACAGCATGGATCCTGATCAGACTGCGCGGATGCGCAGGCTGGTCTGGATCCATGCTGGTCGCAAACCCATTATGTTGGTTTTGTCATGGCACGGCTCATATGATGTTTTTGTGGTATTTAACACAGGTCTGACAGGGTTGTACATGTACAACAATTATCAAATAAGCCTCAGTATATTACTTTATCAAAGAATGCCATTGCTTCTACATTTTGGTTATATAATCATGTATTAATTTAAACTTTAACTTTATTTCTTCTTATTATAACATGGTCCACTCTTAGGCGCTGTATTACAGAAACAGTACATGCTGATGGTCTCGTTCGAAATAGAACTAAAACATTCACATACAGTAAATCGTTTCTTATATACACAATGTATATTACATTTCATTCTTTAAATCAAGTATGTAGTAATTATGACATCGAACGTGTTTTAACCTCTATGATTTTGTTGTATAAATCATGTTATATTTCATTTGCAAAACTCAATTCAATTTCAATTCAATATTTTATTAGGCATATACACATTATATACAGTTTTTTGCCTAAATGAATATATTAGGCGGCAACAAATATCATGAGAAGAGTATGTTATATACAAAGAATGATGATAAATGTCAATTATAATATATATGTATATGGAAACACTCATATTTATACATTTCAATTCGACAGCACATAAATATATTTGCAAGTGACTACTACATTGTCCGATTAAATACAAATGTATTCCGATTACCGACTCGTATAATTATAAACCAGTATAATACAAGATCGGTACGGACAAAAATGAAATGTTATCAGGCCACACAAACAAAATTATGTGCTTTACATGCAAAAAAGTAATACAGTATTACATTTGAACTAATATAAATCTAATCAGTAAACGCAGTGCGTTTTATATTTGCTAAATATATAAATTTTGCTAACTTATTTAAAACATTCGACTGTTGTGTAGTTAACAAAGTTTTAAATTTCTGAGACGTTGGCCAATGGCAATAATATTTAAGGAGATGTTGTGCAGCCGAAAAATGATAAAATTCATTTAAAAAAAAAAAGAATAAATATGCATGATGATTTTCTTTTAAACACAAATATCTTTTAGAAAATGATTATATATATAAATATTTGTGTTTAAAAGAAAATCATCATGCATATTTATTCTTTTTTTTTTTAAATGAATTTTATCATTTTTCGGCTGCACAACAGAGACATGCATTTCTTATATCTCGATAATGCGGGCACACAAGAACAAAATGATATTCATTTTCAATAGCATTCATTTTACAATATATACATTTTCTATCTTCTCTTACAACATTTCTGAAACGACCTTCTTCAATTGAAAGTCTATGGGATGAACATCTTAATCTAGTCAATGCGATACGATAAGCATCAGTTTTGACACACGTCAAATATTTTTTCAAATCCAATGCAATCTTTTATAATTTTATAGGTACTCAGTTTTGTCATTGTATCAATCATTGAGTATGAATCTTGATAATATTGACTTTACAATCTTTCTATCACAGCATTCAATTGATATTGAGAAATGGTAATACAATTCCATAAATATGCAAAACCTAAGTTTTCTAGTAGTAACTGAGAAGTTTATTTTTATGACCTATTAAAATTGTCTGAAATCGACAATGCCTAACTTATTAAGTACATACACTAGACACCCTATTTATATTTAGAAAGGGTCATTTTTCTCATGTAAACATGACATCTGTTTATCAGACAGTGTTATGAAGAAATTTGACCAACTGACCACAGGGAAATAGGGATTGCCCTTATTAAGCTTATATGTTGTCCTTATCAAAGGCAATATTTAGACATTGACTTACATAAAACGTTACAATTTAAACTGTACTTTTATTTAAAATTAGCACATGAAACATATTAGGTTTGAGCCTTTGTCGCGTATTTATGGGTGAAATGGAACAGCTCAATTAGATATAAATACAATACGTTAAACGTACAAGTTTCGTAATATTATGTTAATATATTTGATATACGAGTCTTAGATACAATTCATTTCTGCTCTACTTGTACTGTCCCAGTATGTAAATTATTCTGCTCTTCTTTAATGAAGACGAAGCATTTGTTTATGGGGCCGTCACACCATGACGTTCTGGTGAGCGTTCTATGACGTTTGAGGAAACGTTGGTAGTCGCCCATGGTTGCTGGGATAGCGCCAGAAGAACGTTATGTGAACGCCAGTGAACGTCGGTAATCGCCGGGAATCGGCACAAACGTTTTAAGAACGTTCATTGAACGGTTTACTAGCTTTCCCCAAGTGCTGCACACGTTCGACTATCGTTAGTCAGCCGTTAGTCAATCGCTGCTTGGTTGTTACTTATCGTTTGCTTTGCATTGAACGACTCACTAGTTACTCACTGGCGACATGTCAATGACCACTGAACGGTCTTCAAGCGCATAAAACGTGGACTTAAGGTAAACGATCGTCCATTAGGCGTCTCTTGAGCGTCATTTGAGCGTCATTCGACAGTTTCACGAACGTCTATGCATATGTAAAAAGCAAGGTTCATTTAATTTGAAGGCTATCTTAGAGAACACCTACTATGGAAGATAATGAAAGATCTAGTATGATATATATGTTTGCTATAGCCAAGCATCAAGTAGATGTACTGAACTTAAACATAGTTGAACATATCGAGTGAATTCATCCGCAAAGAAAAAGACCCCGACGAAGACGACATTGTTGGACTAAATCACGAATATAAAGACGTCAAAGATTTGGAAATACAAAATGTATCTAGTAGGAGAAGCCCTCACCCCAATATTTTTTCTAGGCAACACAATGCTGACTATTCAAACTCACAAGAACAACTGATATCACAATTTCCAGTGTTCTGTACCCGTTTAGCCGTACAAATAACGCGCCATCGAGACACTATTCTGTCGTTATTCAAGCGTCAGTCACAATGCTCGTCAGGCGTTAACAAATAGTTTGTCCCGCGCCACACGCTTATGGGTTTAAGACATATCTTACTTGGTCGCTGTTACACGCTTCTTGTGCGTTAGACACACGCTAGTTAAGCTTTAGGCGCACGTTAATCAAAGAACGTTCAAAAATTGAACGATAGAAACGTTCAGAGAGAGTTAACCAGAACGTCGTGATGTGACGGACCCATTAGGAGTGATCTAGATATTGAGGCAGTTAGAGCTGGCTTGTTACCGTCAGGTGTATGTTTTATTTTTGAGAAAGCGAAAAGAACGAATTTATATGAGGTCCTTATAAATAATAGACTTTTAGAATTGTGATTTTTCATTGCAGATCATCAACTTTATAACTCTGTTCCATCAACATGCATGTCCGTACTATTTAAAAAATACACTGTGCAAGATGTCTACTTAGAGATTTGTTTTCAGAGAAAAAGAAAATAAGATAATTACAATATATATGTGCTATTGTCTTCATCCTAGTATTTCTATAGATGAATCTTTATAAACGATTCTGCCGCCGATGTTGCTGTTACTGCTGCCGCAGCTGCTGCTGATGATGATAATAATAATGACAATTATGATGATGATGAGGAGGAGAAGGATGGTAATAAAACTGTACGAAAAACAATATAAGAATAAAATTTGACGATGGTGATGGTGTTTTTGATGACGATGATGATTGATGGGAAAAGAACATACTTGAGAATAAGAATCGATGATGATGATGCTGATAATAATTTACAAAAGCAAAAAGCAAAAACAAAGTAAATAAAAAAATATCAATGCAATTTGATATTATTGATCACTCGATTATAAGAATATTATAAATTGGAAGAACATGGTTTTAGATGATTCAACAGCAAAACGTAAATTCATGGTTGTAATATTTGCCATGTAATGCACTCAACTAGATACCATTTTGAATACAAACTTTTCAAGTACTTTATTGAATTATTTACTAAACTTTACAATATAACCAAATAGTTTAGTGATGGGCGATACGTGTACAAATAATAAAAAAAATCAAAATTGATAAACTAAAGGTAGAGTTCACAGAAATGAATACATTTACAGTCAAATGAAAGAATAGATATAACACATTTATTGTTACTGTATCTATTAAGCATGTAGAATATATGATACTATTTCATCATAATATATGATACAGGCATAACTTTGTTTTTTTTTCTTTTCCTAAACCTTTAATGTATTTTATAAAGTGACTTATGTAGTTGCGTCGTTTTATGTTTTAGATATTGTTTAATCTTTAGTTATTTATATTTTATTATGTAAATAAATCAAACTAGACAAACAAACAAGTTATCAAGAGTTGAATTAGTCCCCCTTCTTTGATACTTCGGAAACGGAAACGTGTTTTGTGAGTCAATAAAACACTACGAAAATTTCCGCGTTTTTTAGTTTTCACTTTTTAGAGCTGATTTATGTCGGTAATAACTAGATTTATGATCATCTTCGGCTTGGCGACATGATAGTTATTCAAATTGTCTTGTTAACATATACAACTACAAGGCTTTTTGCCAAACACTTATTGCGCAAGGAGTGTGCTTGCTTTGATTTTTTTTATCAATTAGTTATGACCCATCATGCGGTCAGCTGTAAACGTGCGAGTATCGACGCTATGTTTGACAGTTGTGTTAACAACAACATTGATGGAGTGCGCTGATCGTATAATGACGAAAAAACCGTGCATTTTATACTGTTTTATTTTTCAAGAAAGATGTACTTTTTGAAAATATCTTGTACTGCGGTCATAAATATGTCATTTAATAAAATAAAGGAAATTATGAAAAATCTTTTGAAGAAGATGTTGGACACGAAGCTGTTGAACTTGAGTGGGTATAAATACTGGAAAGTTTGCTTGAAAAGGGCACAGTTGTGAAACTAGTCTGTTTTGGATATCTGTCCACCATTATAATACAGGTAAGTGAAATTTTCTACTGCACAAGTAAATTAAAATCATTTAGATAAGTAAAACTATAAGTTTTGGGCAAAGTTATTTAACGTTTATTACAATCTGGAGTGAATACGTTTGTGTATTCTAACTAGCATTAACAATTATAGAATATTGGTAATTTATACGTAAATAAAACATTTTTCAACACGTATCTGTTTTAAAAAATCATAGCTTCTAAAAAATGTAAATCTGTTTAAGTGTTTTTTTTTCTTTTTTTTTTCTTTTTGAATTTAAAAGGCAAAACGCAACATGAAATTTATTTTAGATTATATCTAGTTTTTTGTAAAAGTCAGATTATTTCAAATTGTAAAAAAAAAGTATGCATTTAATAGAATTTTTATAAGCTCTTTCAATGAAATAACTGCGAAGCAATGCTAACAGATTTAGATTTCAAATAAAAATTTCCGGTTGGTTGCAGGTGAATGGACAAAAGTAATACCAAAAATTGTTTCTGCTTAATTTCAATACAGTCAAAACAAATACAATAAATTACAATGAACTTGTGAAATGTGTAAATAGTACTTTCGTTTACCAGTTTAAAAAAATGATAACCACTATTTGTAATTGAAACTGAAATCAAACAAATTTTGTGCAACAACTTTAAATGAAATTTTATATTGACAATAATTTAGTTGAAGAAGTAAGTTAAGAATATGCGTGGCTGATTATGGAATTTGTATTTTATAGAAGCCATTTTCAAAGTAATTTACAACTGAAAACTGAACAATCTTTTTTCATGATACATTCTGCACCTTTCATGGCCAGGCTTAATTTTGTTTTCAATAAGTTCAAGTGATCTATTTTCTTCAGAAATTATAATGATGAAATCTGCGCAATGAATACAAAATAAATAAAATAGACTGGAAGCGTGCTACGACTACCGTCAATCAAACCAATATTTTAGCATTTTTGCGTTCTTAAGGGATGCCGCAGTTTTCCTCTATTTTATACATCAGACCAAGCAATGTCTTCACAAGCTATTGGAATTAATTATGGCTAATTCATACTGTGTAAAGAAGCAAAGAGTAATGGCAAGTTTTATGCATTTTTCCATGTTCATTTTAAATGTTCAGTTCTCCCTTATTATAATGCGGCGACAGAAGGCGTGGAATTATCTTCATTCTCAATAAAAATAGCCTTAAAATCTTTTTGTTATAAGAGTGCTTTAAGGTTTCCGCTATTGTTTATATTTCTTTTAAACGTAAAATGTTATTTGTTTGCAGAATGAACTCCGTAAAATTCACTTTAGCCTCCTTGTGTACCCTCTTGGTAGTGTCTGACGTCATTGCTTCCGGCTATGGTAAGTTTTGATATTTTAGCGAATTTTAGAAAAAATATTCAGGTAGAAATGTACAGTTTTATAGGAAATCAAAAACCGAAATCCTTTTTAAATGACATAAGGATTAAATTCAAAGGAAATAATTAATAGGACTTAAATAATAATATTTTTTAAACAAAAAGTTACATGCAAAACCATGAATGAACCATATAAATGAATACCGAGAAAAATAACTGTAAGATTAACTAAGATTTTTAAAGAAACTGAGTTTAAAAACACCATTGTAAAATCGAACACTTAATCATCTTAGGAAAATATTCAAAATCCCATTTATGATCCAGGTGCTGGTGGAAACAGCGGATGGAGCAGTAGATTCACAGGTGAGTTGTGATCTGAGAAACCATCTGGAAATATGGCATGCACAAATATATATAGTACTAAAAAGTTTTTATAGGATTTCTTTGAAATACGTACAGAAAAAAAATCATATTGTAGCATGCTCAATTTATATAAAAATATTTTGAAAAATCTGTTAATCATTATAAGCCGACTGAAGCTGTATAGCATTTGCAAATAACAAATATTTTTCTGAATTCAGGTGGATACGGAGCAGGCGGGATGGGATCAGGCAGTATTAATGGTGGGGGAGGTTTAGGGGGCAATAACATGCTTGGAGGTGGGGCTGGTATTGGTGGAGGAAACATGTTTGGAAGAGGGGGAGCCGGTATCGGTGGTGGGAATTTAATTGGTGGAGGTGGCATCGGAGGTGGTAGAAAAATGGGCGGTGGAATGCTTGGCGGAGGAGGTGCTATTGGAGGCGGAGGTATAATCGGGGGTGGAGGTATCGGGGGAGGCGGTATTATCGGAGGAGGAGGTATCGGCGGCGGAGGTATTATCGGGGGTGGAGCTATCGGAGGAGGCGGTATTATCGGAGGAGGAGCTATTGGTGGCGGTGGTATAATTGGAGGTAAAGCATTATAATCAGCAATAAATTCATATGATAAAACTGCATTTAAACAACGAAACAGACAATATCTGTCAAAATAAACTACTAGTAATCGTTTTTCTTGGAAAAGTTTGAAATTAATTCGAGGATTTTAGTTAACTGAATTAGATATTAAGGTAATTAATCATGCTTCAGGTGGTAACCTCGGTGGCAGCGGAGGAAAAATGGGAGCTGGCATTCTTAATGGTGGTGGACTCGGTGGCAATATGATCGGAAATGGCGGTCTGGGAGGCGGTATGATCGGAAATGGCGGACTCGGGGGCGGTATGATTGGAAATGGTGGACTGGGAGGCGGTTCATTGAACGGAAACGGTGGCATTGGTGGTGGATCTATGCTTGGAGGCGGAAAGTTTGGTGGTGGAATGGGAAATGGAGGTTTCGGAGGACTCGGAGGTGGAATCATGAATAATGGTGGACTAAATGGAAGTAGGTCTAATGATAACAAGAAAAATTAAACAAAATGTTGATTCATCAATATAATGTTTAAATATTAAAAAATTATATCTAAAATTTTCAGAAGTAAAAAAAGTAAAAATGAAACTTGGGGTTATTATGCTATTGTACATTTATATTATGAATTTTAATTTTTACAAACGTATAAAAAACTGGTTTAACAAAACTTGTCTGAAAACGGTTTTTTGGGGGCAGTAAAAGGACAATCGGGGGAAAAGGTGGTTTGGAGGCATGGTGGCCCCCGGGGGGTAATGGGGTTTCGGAGGCAAAGGGGTCTTGGTGGAAAGGTGGTCGGGGAAAAGGGTGGGGAAATTGGTTGGTGGTATGGGTGGTCTTTTGGGGGCCCGGGGGGTTGGGTGGATTGGCGGTGGATTTGGGAAAAGGTTTAAAGGAGGTTTCCGGATTTTAGGTTTTTGTTTTGATACATCTAAAATTTTTATGAAAAACCAAATTTATTTTTTGGGTGTATTTTGAAAAATGATTGAATACTGTTTTACATACACATTTTTTTATAAAAACACGATTCGAACATAAATTTGAAAATGCTTGTGCATTGTTAAAAACTTGATTTGATTCTCTTTCATTGCATATAAAGGGACATTCATTCAATTTTTGGCAAATCGTTACTTACATATAGACAACAATTTGTTCAAAAGAGACGAAAACGAGTTGAAATGTTATTCATTATTTTAAAAGGTGGTGGAAAACCTTGGAGGCTTAGGTGGTGGAAACTGGAGGCGGTGGTTTAGGAGGCGGTACATCGGAGGCGGAGGCTTAGGGGGCGGTACATATTGGAGGCGGTGGTTTAAGGAGGCGTTGTTAACATCGGAGGTGGTGGATTACGGGGCGGTACATTGGGAGGGGTTGGTGAATGGTGGCTTTGGTATGGGAGGTCTTGGTGGATCAGGTAAGATTAGAGAACTGGGAAAGGATTAAAATATAACTTTCCGTAGTCTAATGTTGTTACTGCTAAATATTTTAGCCAGTTGTTCACGTTTATTTGGGTTTGCTATAAAGTTTGCCTTCAGAAACATACAGTGACATTGTTTGTTAACAATTACTTTAAAGACCTAAAAATCTAAATTAACCTTTGCAAAAACATTATATTGAACTCTAAAAGCAACCTCTTCATTTTTTTGATCTTATTTTAGTTATTTTTAACATATAAGTCACTTAACTTTATACAGATTAACTTTATCTTTATAATTTTTTATTTAATTATAGATTGTAAGTCGACTAAATACACATTACCTTTATTTTCAGGAGGTATGAACAGACTAAGAAAAATCCTATTAGATACTTGTGACCAATCCTTGGAAGTCCAATTCTTAAAATTTCGCTTTTTTCGCCCGCGTGATTGCATCTCATTAGTTTTAGATCTACTGTGAAAATGAAATTATGACATTATGTCGGACACTGGTGTTTCCTACAATTATTTATACTATTTCTTAACTGTTACTATATTGACGAAACTTTGTGGTACTTGAAGATTAAAAGATGATTTAAATGTAATGATGATGATGATGATTAATAATCTAGATTGTTACAAAAACAAGATGAAATGAACTTATAATTAAAATATATGGATGTCGCTTCCTGGCTAATGGTTCTATTAGCACCTATCTTTATAGGAATGAATGTTTCGTATATGAGCTTCGTTTATATACGAATGAATAAGTTTAATGTAATCGGAATAGAGATAGTGTATATAATATTTATGTCATATCAATTTGGTGTCCTGTTTTACATTTATATATTAATAATATTTTATAATGTGAATATAAACTTATTGCTTGCATTTGAAGTTTGTGTTTGTGTGCTTTTTCCTTTTGTTTGGAACGGTGTTTTTCAACTTGACCCATTTAGTTTTTTCTTACATGACCTTTTATGCCTTAACATTCGTGTCCGTCTGGAAAAAACCTCTGCTTCAATGAATTTAGATAATATAAATCTATGATTGTCAATGTTAATCCAAATTTCAAAAGAATTTAATTTTGTCAAAGTTTGATTTTTTATTTTTCTGGATATAAAATCGGAAATTTTTGTTTATTATGAATGAATATAAACAGATTTTTAATGAACACACGAGGTTTCATCAAGATAATCCTGGTACCATGATAAGAGATTGTATATAGATGGAAGAACTTCTCTGTGAAACATACAGGAATAATATTTCAAACATATACGCTTTTTGTGCCCGCATGAATGTCCAAATATTTCGGTATTGAAAGTAATCAAATATGTTTTTACATTGAGCAGATGAGTTTTCGTGCCTCCGTGTACTTTTTCATGATAAAGTAACTCTTTTAACGACAAACAGCATCCAAAATATATATTTTTTTTTTGAAAAAAAGAAAGGTACGGAAAAAGCTGTCAAATTATCTTTCCATTTTTGTAAAGAGTTTGGATACTGGTTTTATATATTTTGCATTGCTTTATATATCAGATTCTACACTTTTTTAATCTTTATTTAAAGTACTCAGGCTTGAGGGAATGTGGATACTATAGTTGAACTTCTGGGGCAAATGTAAAATATTTTAACTTCTGGTATTTTTTTAGGCTATTTACAATACCCCTATATTCTAAAAATTACTTCTAATATTTAGGTTGTAGTAACTCATCAAAGAATAAATTCCTCATCTTGATTAAGGAGGTCTCCTAAAAACAGATTCCTTTCTTGAAATCCATCTTTGTAAATACACACTGAGTTACCAATTTATCCTAGGATTTTCCAGATATGACTGAAAAACAATTCTTTGCTGTTTTCAGGTTTAAAGTTTACGAAAGGGTAAAATAACTGTATAAACATCTTCCAGAATGGATTGATATCTTCATAAGTTTTGATTAATAAGTCTGTACCAAATTTCAAATATTTCGACTATGAAGGGCATGTACCATCATAGAACTACTAAATTTACTATTTTGAGTTGATCAGTCTTCGTAGCCATGTCAACTTTAGACTATTAATAAATATTTTCAAAATATATCATTTTGAGTCTCTCATACTTGTAGTCCTGTGTTATAGCGCTTTTTCCTTTCTAACTTTGGTCATGAGATTCATTCATAGAAATTTTAAAGAATAAGTTTTGAATTATATTTGATTTTTACTAAAGAACGGATTTGGAATACTAAATCAGATGATTAGTTTGCTAGAGCAATGGGATTTAATTACTACAAATTTTACCTATAGGGGAAAAGGACCTTTTTGACGCAATTTGCAATAGCTTTCTTAAATTTCTCAATTTTTAAATCATAGTAAAGTCTACTATTTCTGAGAGATTAAAATTCAGAAAATTTGACCCCATAGAACACTAAATACTTCATCTTCATGCCAATTATTCTGGACAAATAATGGTATATATTTTTCTTGTATCAATCCATATTGCTTAGTTTTCTCTGTATTTTATATTCAGGGCTGAACACCTAGCATAGAATTTTAAATGTCAACATTATGTTCTTAAAGACTTTTGTACCATCCAAAACAAACTTGTGTCATCAGCAATCACTGTGATTTTTTATATTCTTTACCCTGAATCAGTATACCTTTAATACTGTTTTTGTTATCCCTAATTAGAAATTGAAAGTATCTCACACATAAAATGGACAGGTAGGGTGAACAGAGCATCGCCTTGACGGCTCCTTATGAAAGTAAGAACAAATCAGACATGTGTCGTTCACAATCACACACGATTCTATTTTGTATAAAACAATTTTATATTACGATAGATGGACGCAAAGTTAAAGAACTCTACAGATGGTGCCTGAAATCCCATGACACAAGTGTCCGGAAAGCAGCACAAAGTCATAAGGAGAAGTAAACCAGGGATCATTAATTCTTGCTCGTATAAAAATAACAATTGCATATAAATTCTACATATTAAGATGCCAATTAATCGGCCAGTAAAAATCCTGTTTTTGGTCCTCATTAAATAATTTGCAAAATATTTTTAAACGAAATGCACGAGGCAGAAGCGATTTATAATGCCACATTCTAAAAGTGAACATAGGCCCTCCATTTTTTTTCAAATAAAGTTTATCTTTATTTCCCTTCACGGTATGCAAGTTTGACCCCTTGTTTTTTGATGTAACTGATAATCTTCCTTTTGCATAGGCAATAATTTATCAGATCTTACCAAGAAACCCCTATGTCTTTTTCCGCAAAAAAACTTAAAGAATTCTACTGTAAAGCCATATTCAGGGCTTGTATTAATTTGCATTCTCTTTAGAGAGTTTAAAACATTTCATTGCTATGTCAGAGTTACCTTCAATGGACTGCTTGATTGTTTCTTCTGAGAGTTTCTGGTATAGTGCCAAAATGATCCAAAAGTATTATTTAGAGATTACGTTTCTGTCTCTTTTAACTTATACAAGTTTTCGTAGTGATGTTTTGTCTCTAAAGAATTTCTTTTGTGCATTTTAAATGTTGCGTTTATCTCTGAAATAGTGAGTTCATAAGTTTAGAAACATAGTTCTGTTTTCTAAGATTACAGAATACTGTGTGGCTTTTCTCCTTCATGTACCATTTTGCTTTAGATCTAATAAATAACATTCATTTTTTTTCTTTCTTATCTGAGAGTTTCTTTTTTTATTCTAGAATGGTGGAAATTTATGTTTTGTATCTTTTTCAATCTTTCGAATTTCTTTCCAACAAATGTTTTCTTCCTTATTTGCATCTAAGGTTTTTCTTACTTGAAGTCTGGCTTATTGTTACCTCTCAATGTTTTAATAAGAGAGTTTCAAAAATAACTGATCATTTATATTGAAAAAGCAAGTCTTGTGATGGAATATTATCTACCTCATGTATATTGTCTGGTTGGTCAGCTATATACTGTAACTTTGTTAATCATTGAATAATCTTTTTTCCTTATCTATATAAACTTCAATCCCTAAGTAAGAATTATTAAACTTCCAATACTGACAAAACTTTTTTAAATTTACCCCAATTCTAAGATATGATATTCGAGATGATCAGTAATGAATTATCCAGGGTAAAATAACAGTAACATATAATCGTATACAAATTGTTCGAAATAAGAAAGAAATCTAGGCGTGCCTTTTTGATAGGATTTTTCCTAAACCATGTATATTCTCTTTTTATGCCCCCGCCATGTAATGGCCGGGGCATATAGTGTTACCCTGTTCCGTCATTCCGTCCTTCCGTCCTTCCATCCTTCCGTCCTTCCGTCCTTCCATCCTTCCGTCCTTCCGTCATTCTGTCATTCCGTCATCATCAGTTTCCGTTCATTATCTTAAGAACGGTTGCACACATTCAACTCAAATTTGACATATGGATATGTCATGAGAAAATACAGGTCAAGTTCGAATTTGGTCATGGTTCGATGATTTTTGGCAGAGTTATGCCCCTTTTACTTTGAAAATTTTCAGTTTCCGTTTATTATCTCCCCAACGGTACAACACATTCTACTCAAACTTGACATATGGATATGTCATGAGAAAATACAGGTCAAGTTCGAATTTGGTCATGGTTCGATGATTTTTGGCAGAGTTATGCCCCTTTTACTTTGAAAATAATATGAAATTTTCAGTTTCCGTTCATTATCTCCCCAACGGTACAACACATTCAACTCAAACTTGACATATGGATATGTCATGAGAAAATATAGGTCAAGTTCGAATTTGGTCATGGTTCGATGATTTTTGGCAGAGTTATGCCCCTTTTACTTTGAAAATAATATGAAATTTTCAGTTTCCGTTCATTATCTCCCCAAAGGTACAACACATTCAACTCAAACTTGACATATGGATATGTCATGAAAAAAATACAGGTCAAGTTCGAATTTGGTCATGGTTCGATGATTTTTGGCAGAGTTATGCCCCTTTTACTTTGAAAACAATATGAAATTTTCAGTTTCAGTTCATTATCTCCCCAAAGGTACAACACATTCAACTCAAACTTGACATATGGATGCGTCAAAGGAATGCGCAGGTCAAGTTCAAATTTGGTAATGGTTCAATGATTTTTGGCAGAGTTATGCCGCTTTCACTTTGAAAGTAATATGAAATTTTCAGTTTCCGTTTATAATTTCCCCAATGGTTCAACACATTTAACCCAAATTTGACATAGGGATATGTTTTTGGAATGCCCAAGCCAAGTTCGAATTTGGTCATGGTTCAATGATTTTTGGCAGAGTAATACCCCTTTCACTTTGAAAATAATATCAAATTTACAGTTTCTGTTCATTATCTACCCAACAGTGTTACATATTCAACTTAAATTTGACATATAGATATGTCAAAGGAATGGGCAGGTCAAGTTGGAATTTGGTCATGGTTTGATGATTTTTTGGCAGAGTTATGTCCCTTTCACTTTGAAAATAATATAGATACATCTTAGGAATAAGCAGTTTAAGTTTGAATTTGGTCGTGGTTCAATGATTTTAGACAAACTTATCTTTCCTGAATGTTGGAAAAATTTTGAACTTTCAGTTTCAGCACTCATACTTTTGGCCATTATTTTAGCTACAAATATGCAATATGCTATTTTTAAAAGGGTAAGACTGAATAATTTCAGTGCCTTGAACATTGTATGAAAATGGTTTGTGTTAACATTGAAAAGTTTTAAGGGCTTTGAACTTAAAATGAAAAAAATAATTAATGCACCATCTGAAATTTTGGCTGCATGCGGGGGCTGGATGCAAGTACTAAAAGTTAAAATCCCCTGCCAAAATAAATAAAGAGTCCTCAATTTTGGAACATTTTTTTCAAACCTTTTTTTCATAATAAATATTGGATTGTCTCCCTATTTTGTCCATAAATGTTTACAAAGTGTAATATCTTTCTACATATATCGCAATTCAAGATCAAAAGGTTACCATCATACCATCCTTTTCCATGTTCTTTACTTTGCACTCAAAATTGTTATTTATAAAAATTGCAAGCCCCACGTGACTGGCTACTAAAATTAGAAAAATATGTATCAATAGCCCAAATAGAGCGTATGTACTTTTCATCTTTAGTAATAAAATGAGTATCTTGTAAGAAACATATCGAATATTTTTTAACTCTCAAAAAAATTATAACTCTCTTCGCTTGCTTCTGTCACCCAAACCATGCCGTATTCATGGAGTATTGAAACTTCTACTTAGTCATTAATTTAAATATCAAAGTACGCAGATTGATTGAAAGAACATGTGAAGATTAAAACAAAAATTTACTCGAAAAAGATTGGGTTATATAAAAAGTTCTAGAATTTATTGGTGCACATTTCTCAATTAAGGAGGCAAATTTCACGCATGCATTGTAGGGAAGCCATCCCACTAGAACTTTGCCGATACTGTTCATAAAGCTTTGGATTAAACATATAATGGTTCAAGGAGCTTGGGTTTTGTTTAGGTGAAGATCTGATTTACTTTATTGCAGTTCTGTTAAACAAAAAACACAGGCATTTTACATGTACATAAAGATACCAAATGGAAAGGCCGAAAAAATAAAAAAAAAACCTATTTTATCAAAGATATTGTATTAAAAATAATTATTTATTTTATATATGTGATACATCCCTGGAAGTCAAGTATACAATGTATAAATGTTCTAGATTTTTTAAAATAAATTAAATAAACTTTTCCATTATTTAATATCAAAGATAAAATCATACTGTTTTGTCTGTTGCCTCCATTTTTTTGGTAACTTTTGGAAAATTCTATACAAAATGTTACTTTTTGGAAGTTCCTGCACAAATGTTCTTTTCTTTGTTTCTGAAAAGTAAATTAACAGACCACAAAAGAACCAGGTTCAGAAAAAATACAACTAAATAAAGAGTTATTTGATTACCAAGCTATATACTGTAAAGGTTAGTCAAAACACTAACTTTCCACATTTACATGAAAAACATAATATCAAAAATAAGAAAAATGGAAAGAAGTAAAATGAATAGAAAAAGAATACGCTAAAAAATTGACTTCACTGACAGCCATTGATTAGATCTAGATCTAGTTGCGAAAATACATTACACTATATTTCAAAGTGTTCAAGTTGAACTTCAATTAACAACTATATTAGTTATCTTATACGCTGTACATAACATTGGCGAAACCCTATTCATTGTTCGAATATATTAACCTACCGTAATAGCTCATAATCATCTCATTTGTGAGTTCTTAATATTCATTATATGGGGGCAGCCATTTTCAGTAAAATCTGTGTAAACAAACGCTTACGTTGCGCAGTGCGCATGGTCATATGAAGTAGGCAGAGCATCCAAAATATATATGTACAATAAAATAATTAATCTTAATAAAATTAAACTGCCAATGATAATTCTATAAAAAATATGTATTATCGTCACATTTTAAAGACAAAATTAATAGGTTACTTGAAATTGTTCTGTACAATACGGGATATATTTGGGCTCATACTCGGACTGCTTTGAAATCGTATAATGGTTTCTTCAGCTCTAGACTTGACCAAATATATTATTGCATTTTACGGAGCAATATTAATCATGATAGCATATGAATATAAACTAACAAACATCTATATCTACAGAACTTGCAAATATCTATGATAGAAAACATTGCACAATGACGAGGAAAGAAAACTAAAAAAACATTTAATCCTTTTCTCAGTTTTGTGACTGCACAAAAATATCATATTTTATTTACTATATACTAAACAGTAAGTCGATTTACACGAAAATAAAAAAAAACAATAACATATATATCCTGATTTGAACCGACATATATAAATAAGGTTTTTCGTTTGAGATAGTATACTATATTTACATAAAGTATAGAGAATCTCAAGATAGCATTGTCTTATTTACACCAATTGCCAAACTTATCTATCATATCGGATAGAAGAAAATAAGTGTGTATACACTTTAGTTAAGGTCTTAGACCCATCATTAGATCGTGAAATTTCGCCTAACTCCGCCCTTCCTCGTAACGGTTACGGAGGTACTTCGGGATTACTCGGCTTAGGTCGGCTTAGTTATTCTCTAAAAAATATAAACGTTACAAATTGCGTTTTCGTAAAAAGTATTGTAAACAAAAATTAAATAACTGCTATTTGTTTGGTATATTAACAATATAATATCCAAATTCCCGACGATTCGTTGAAATTATCGGATGTTTGAAATCCACCACTTTGTTGAGAGATTATATGAAACGTCCTTCACCGTAAATGTCAAAATGAAAGTCCGCGATAAAACAGGCCGTTACAAGAAAGTTGTGAATTCTCGGCGATTAAAGAAACAGTCGAATGTTATAGAAGATCACAATTATGTTGGAGCACATTTGTGTAATGGACAAGACTGTGAATGCCAGCCGAAATTGCCTAAAAATGTGTCAAGGATGGGCTGGACAGTCACAAAAAACAATAAAAGTGGACAAGGTTTCATCTCTTTTATAAGAAACAGCATCTGTTAACAGTTGATATAAATGCTTGTATTTTACAAGGGTGGTCGAAATTGCAGCAGACTATCTACTCGTACAGCTGCTTTCGCTATCAAAGAGTTCTTTATGCCCAAAAATTATTGTTTTAAATGAAATTCAATCCATTCGGTATTGTTCGAGTTTATGTTTGATAAAGATTAAGAGTATTTATAATTATTACATTTAATAAATACATTCTAATAGAAATAATGCACGGAGCTGGAACGTCGCGATATGACCAATACTTTGTCGATGTGACGTAAAACCCAAAACAAACACAAAATATGTCGGATATTATTTTCGATTATCACCTTTGTTGCAAACAGCGGGGAATTCTTTTTAGACTTTTTTAAAAACAGGTACTAACTCAGAGACATTTCGGACTTGACATCCATATCTCTCTAGTATGTTGTCAGTTTATGTGATATACGTACGTGATTTAACTGGTAAAATCGTTACAAGTAAGCATGTAAAAGGTCTCACATATTTTCATCGTAAACCTTCATCACACATGACACTTTACCTTTCCTGCTTTTTTTAAATTCTTGTTGTTCCAAACCTGTCCAACATATTTTTTTCGCCTCAAATATTTTGTGATTGTGAGAAATGGAAACAAGTCTTTGCTACAATCATGTTTTAATTATTTTTATTATATTTTTAAGTATTTCAATACCAGAAAAATAAGATGTCAAAAAAGATATATGAGTAGGGCCATTGTTCTTGCCTATAAAACATTCGCTTTCACAACATTGTATGTGTACTAAACATGGCAAGATATTACAAATACTCATATGTTTTTATACGTGTATCTTTCGGTTTTGTTAGTTTTGAGTGTCACTTCCACAAGGTTTATTCAAACGGTTATAGGAGAGCAGAGGCTTTTATAACATGTAATATAAAGCTCCATGGAGTGACTACTCTGTCCCCTACTTTAGTCGTGTTCAACAACAATATTTGGGGAAAATTTAAACAAGATAATATTTTCAGGACAAAATGTTTCTCATCTTTCTTATATTTGATTTCTAAATAAATAAAACAATTTTTGCCACATTAGTCTAATAAAGGTGACTTTTTTGGTAAAAAGTAGCAAACACGTTTAAAGTTACATTTAATAAATTTCATAAAAAAAAAAGAAATAACGACATTTCATTAATAAATTGGGTTTCATATCGAATCCAGATCTTATTTTGGTGTTCAGACAACAAAAATGAGTTTTATTGTCATACAAATGTGCAACCTCATTGTGGCGAATTCGGAAATACAATTTCTGTTTGCATAAGAAACTCCGCCTTCTGATCATCCGTACATCAATGTTAAATCAACAAACATGACTATAAGTAGCAATCCTAATTTAACGGTATATTTCCGCATTGTAAAGGATATTTTCAAACAAATTTAATCTTTTTATGAGATGATTATTTTTTCTGAACCCCAGGCCTAGTGCACCGTGAAACTTAAACGGTCAAAGTGTGTTTGCACAAGAAAATCTTATATTTGCTGTGTTCCGGATAGCAACGATAACACCTTGACGTAGCGCATACAAGAGCTGATTATAGTCTTCATTTGCATGTTAAAATTCGTATACGAACTTTAGTGTTACCGTGGGGTTTTCCATTTAAAATCCTTATTTATGAACAATATTTGATGATATTTACAACAATACTGTACAAAAAGGTTAATAAAACTGTAGAATGCTTGGTTTTTAGGTCGACGGCAAAAATTATTTTTACATATGTATTTAATGTAACTTTAAACATTTAAGGTAAGAACCAAATTCATGATACCATAAGATCTTGCTCATTTTCTGAAAAACACTGCCGCCATCGCACCAAAATGAAATCGGGGACCTTTTTCCTTTCATGATTTGTTGTAGTCTCAAAGTATTACCACATTGAAACAATACTTCGTAAGTTATATTTAAGCTTTCAGTGGATTTCTGATTTATAAATCAACAAGTTAAGTTGATAAATTCACAGTGAGAATTATAAAAAAAATAAGTTTACATCCAATGAAGGATTAAACATTGTTATGTTTCCTATATGGTAACTCACATTTGTTTCTGCTTACAAATAATCTATACCTAATTAAGTATTTTCGTAGCAAAACAAACAAAACAAGGTGAAATTGATTAATAAACTAAATGTATTGATGCAATGTGATTTAAACTTGTAACTAATCACAAAAAAGGTTTGTATTCTTGCTGACAAATTGTTCTCAAATCTGATTAAGAGGTCGTCCGCTGTGTGGTGTTTTACAACAATCATAATCTTGTTAAGCCTGTAATGCTTACCTGTTATTTGTGTTTATTTCTACTTCGGACAAAGTTTGACAACATTACATTAAAAATATATTGAGTCTTGCTTTGCTATTAGAATAAACATCGAAATATACTTCTAGCGATAAAGCTAAAACTAAACATACACAATGATTGACAACGTAGTAACCGTGGAACCGTCATAAAAACAAGTTAAAATTAAAAGATAAAACTCAGTACATTACTTTTACGTCATGCAAGCGCCTGGGGTCTTGCAAATGGAAAAAATAATCAGGATGTAGTATTCAGTGTTAGAAATAGAACACTTAACAAACACCACAGTTTCATTTAGTAACACATATATATATTTTTCGAGTCTTTCCTCGATCATTATTAATTAATTTATCTTACAATTTTATAGATGTTATGCCAATTTCAACAAACGTGTTTTATAGAGCTCTTTACAAATAACTTTTGGATTTTAAGACTTTTTTTCAATTTTTCCGTCAATGTTCCAGATCTTTGGATAAAAAGTTAACGTATCAATTCAAAGACCGAGCGAGTTTTGCCTCATGAACTGGTAATATTTGAATTAAAACCAAATATCAAAGTTCCGCAAAGAGTGTTTTTATTCCTCATTTTTTGCAGCCAGACCTGCGTGTCATCGTCAATTACTTCAGGGTATAATCATTAACACAATGCCACACGTATCTTACGGTAATCATAGACGTATCTTTTTCATTATTTAATGGTTTTATACATAACTTAAACAGATGTCACTGAATATGTGCAGTAATTATTGCAAAGTATTGAATTCAAAACTTTTGCACTAGCGGAACAAAAGTTTTCTATCATATTATTTAAAATGTGTCTAACTATCGTCTATGCCACTATTTGATCTTACATCTTTCATTGCTGTAAAAGATCAAAATTTTAGATATTTACTAGCTTTGTAAATTAGACTTATAGTGTGGAAATTGCACATTCATTTGTAACCACATCAAAGCCAGTATGCTTTATGAAGTTTTATGCTTAAAATGAATTTTACAGCTCAATCTTGATTTATTTTTATAAGTTATAGAACTTACATTTCCATTACTCCAAACAGTACAACAGTTATCAAATTTCAACATTACTAATTGGAAGACGATTTTGTAAAACTTGAGAGGGTCTTCTTTGCACATGAAAAGGGTTAAAGCCCTAACCGAAAGAACATTTCCAGGAGAGTAATATGTCCAAGAGATTTCCGCGTGGCTTGGTCATTTTTTGCACAGGCGAGTTGTTCTTTCTCTATATAAATTTCGTGGAAAAAACATCAATTTTACGAGCTTACCGTTCAAAAACCATTTGACCAATTTCAATGCAAATTCGATTTTGTACAACTTGAGAGGGTCTTCTTTGCACATGAAAAGGGTTAAAGCTCTAACCGAAAGAACATTTCCAGGAGATTTCCGCATGGCTTGGTCATTTTTTGCACAGGCGAGTTGTTCTTTCTCTATATAAATTTCGGAAAAAACATCAATTTTACGAGCCTACCGTTCAAAAACCATTTGACCAATTCCAATGCAAATTCGATTTTGTACAACTTGAGAGGGTCTTCTTTGCACATGAAAAGGCTTAAAGCCCTAAACCAAAGAACATTACCAGGAGATTTTCGCATGGCTTGGTCATATATTACACAGGCGATTTGTTCTTTTATTATATAAATTTCGGGAAAAAACATCAATTTTACGAGCTTACCATTCAAAAACCATTTGACCAATTCCAATGCAAATTCGATTTTGTACAACTTCAGAGGGTCTTCTTTGGACATGAAAAGGCTTAAAGCCCTAACCAAAAGAACATTTCCAGGAGATTTCCGCATGGCTTGGTCATTTTTTTGCACAGGCGATTTGTTCTTTTTCTATTTAAATTTCAGGGGAAAAAACATCAATTTTACGAGCTTACCGTTCAAAAACCATTTGACCAATTCCAATGAAAATTCAATTTTGTACAACTTTGGAGGGTCTTCTTTGAACGTTGTAAGGCCTAAAGCCCTAACCCAAGTAATATGTCCAGGAGATTTCCGCGTGGCTTGGTCATTTTTTGCACAGGCGAGTTGTTCTTTCTCTATATAAATTTCGGAAAAAAACATCAATTTTACGAGCCTACCGTTCAAAAACCATTTGACCAATTCCAATGCAAATTCGATTTTGTACAACTTGAGAGGGTCTTCTTTGCACATGAAAAGGCTTAAAGCCCTAAACCAAAGAACATTACCAGGAGATTTCCGCATGGCTTGGTCATTTATTACACAGGCGATGTATGATCTATATGAACACCTGGTGGTTTTTAGCACATTCACATTTTTTGTTTCTTTCTTAACAATAGTTGCGGTTAATAATTTTCAATAATAACATTTTGTGCCGTACATAAACACATGTTTAATAAAATATTCGGATGAATTCTCATTGTTTTAATTGCATCCTAGACTTAATACTGCATCCATACTCTGGTTAAGTTTCGTTTCTGGTTCTCAGATTCATGACAATATTATAAGTTTTAAAATTTGTTAATGGAATACAATTAATATTTTACAATATAATCCTGGTGTGGCGGCATCACTAAGAGGTTAACCCGTCGAAAAAGTAATCTTAGAATCGCTAGCTGCATGAGTTTAAACCCCGTCAGTGTCAAACCGTGGTTTCCAAGAGCAAGAAATTGTGCACTCATTGCTTTGTACTGATTGGTTCAAGCAACGGCTGCATGAGTATTTATAAGCCCAAAGTATCCTACACAAACGAACTAAAATTTAACTTTAATACATTTCCCTTTACTATGGTACATGTAAAAACAACAACAGAATACGTAGATTTTATTGATTCTTTTTGTATCCTATACCAACCTATTATTGAAGAAATGTGATTTTAACTCGTAACTAAGCATAAAAATAAAAAGAATTTATTCAAAACATACACAATGATTAACAATGTAGTAATCGTGAAACCATCATAGAGACACTTGTCATAAAGACACGTTAAAAATTAAAAGATAAAGCCCAAAAGTCCGAAACGCTCTTAACTATTACAACATACAAGCGTCAAGGGTCTTGCGAATGAAAAAATAATCAGGATGTATTCTTCAATTTTAGAAATAGAATACTAAACAAAACACTACAGTTTCAATTAGTAACACATACATTTCTTACAGTGTTTCTTAGATTTAAATTTTTGTTAATTGATTAATGCTAACGTTATATATTAGATGCTCTGTCAATTTCAACAAACATGCTTTTACATAGTTCTTCACAGATAACTTGCGGGTTTTAATTAAGTATCTCGAGGCTCCAGATCTATGAATGAACAAAACGATGACCTACACACAAGTCAAAGCAGTATTACCTCGAAAGAGTATCTTTTTTCGAAGATACATTTTTGCTTGTTTTCGTAATTTTTTTGGTAATTACATTTTTGTCTTAAGGACTGTTAAGCTTTGAATTGAATTTACACCAAAAGTAATGCATTCGTCATTTTTTGCAAACAGACCATCGTGTCATCGCGAATCACTTCAAGTTATGATAATAAGCACAATTCGGCAAATCGGCGTGGACAGTAACATTTTCCATTACCATTCATGAACAGGTTCTATCAAACTGAATCTGCAACATTTTCAATTATGTCGTTTTGTTCATTCATAAAGGATTTTTTATTTCTCTCTATTTTATCGCCACATCAGTTTTGTTTGTGCCGTACGGGGGCTGTAAAAAGTCGCCCGTACATTCTATAAGGGATGTTATATTTCCTATCCTAAAAGATTTTTTGTTTTTTGTTTAAAATGAATCTTACAGTTCCATTTTGAATTATTTTTTATGTTTTAAAGAACTAACATTTCCTTTACTCCAAAAAGTGCAACAGATATCAAATTTCAACATGACTAATTGGAATACGAATTTACGTTTTTACTCGAATATTAAAGATCATGTATGTTTTGTAATTGAGATTGCATATGTATGTATGTAGTTAATGCTTAATGAGGGTCCATCCGCCTTTTCGGGCACAAAATGCAGCTTGCGCTGTCGAGTACGGACCCCGGACATGTCACCAGAATTTATATGCATTCATTTCTTATTGGAAAAATTGACTTAGAATTTATAGAAAACTAAATTCTAATTACCTTCCTTTATTTACATGAAATATTAAATTCGGTAATATCTTTATAAATAATGTTTTTTGAAACTTACAATATCGATAAATCTTAATTTGAGCATCATAATTTGTATATAAAACCATAAAAATAATGTGTTACAGGATCTTTAACATTGTTAAAATCAAGGGACATATGGTATGGTTCTCAAAAATGCTTAGTTCAGAACAAACTCTTTTATTTTGTAATTCCAGGACATCTTTATGAACACCTGGTGGTTTTTAGCACATTCACATTTTCGTTTCTTCTCAACAATAGTTGCAGTTAATAATTTTCAATAATTACCGTTTGTGCCATACATAAACACATGTGTAATAAAATTTTCGGGTGAATTCTCATTGTTTTAATTGCACCATAGACTTCATACTGCACCCAAACTCTGTTAACGTTTCGTTTTCTTCTCCTTAGATTCGTGACAATATCAATAAATCTTGAATTTATTAATGGAATACAATTACTATGTTAAACTCTTATCCAGGTGTAACGGCATGACTGAGAGGTAAGCGTCGAACTAGTAATCTAAGAATCGCTAGCTGCTTGAATTCAAACCCGTCAGTGTCAAACCGTTGATTCATAGAGCAAGAAACTGTGCACTCATTGCCTTGTTCTGATTGTTTCCAGGAACAGCTTCAAGGCTGTTTATAAGGTTAAAGTATCCTACACAAACGAACTAAAATTATAATTAAACATGTTTCCTTTACTATGGTACATGTAAGAACAACAATACATAGACTAACAATAAAATGAATTACAGAAGACAACATTGAGCTCATTCTAATCGGAAAATTACACTAGTAAAAGGCTTAATCATAGGTCATCATTCTATTATCAAATGAAGTAGAATTGTTACGACAAAAATATAATATATAATTTTTATAACAAATAGATAAAAATATAAGCTATGTGCGGTTCCTGTGTGTTCAAAAGGGAACGCAAGATCACTGCGGAAATGTAAAATACCACGTTTGATTGAGTGTGGTCAGCTATGAACGTGCAAGTATTAACACCATGTCTGACAAACGTGTAAACAACAATATTGATTAGAAACATTGATTGTTTATTGTCGAAATAATCATGCGATGCATTTTGTTTCCTTTTAAAGAAAGTTGTCTAATGTAATACTAATGTAATACTACTTTGTATTGAGGTAATTAATATGTCAATGGACAGAGATGTGTAAATCCTCAATTTGATGAAGTAGCAGTTTTTACTGAACCAAATGGTATTAAATACGTTACATTCGAGTATAAATACGAAGCATTTGTTCAGAAAGGACACCATTGTGAAATTTGTGACCATAGTTTAACTTAACTAAGAGAAATAAGGTAAGTTTAAATTTGTATATAATATTGTTTTGGGGTTTGTTTTCTTCATTTCTATTTTCAGGTTAGTTGAAAAGATATTTAAGCATACAAACAGATAAGTTTGCATAATTATTCGTAGTTAAAGTTTTTTGATAACATTTATATTTTATAAGTATTATAATAATCATTTTTTTTATAATAATGAAACTTAAAACGCTCGCTAAAGGAGTCCATATCCCTTTAGATTCAAAATAAAAACCACTCTTACAACTTTTACATTATAAGTTTGAATATGATATCATTATATTAAACAGAAACATATTGATGATTGTTCAGCAGTTTTATTCATATGGTAATTTATAAATGAATGAATTTGCAAACTTGTATTCTACTGATATTGTTATAAAAAAACTATTCTAAAGTATTGGATGAAAATACGAAAATGTGAATGGATAAATCTAATATAAATTAAAGGATAAACGAATAAAGATTCGACATTACTTAAATATACGCCATTTTTTACAAAGACAAATAAAAGGATAATTGAGCCGCCCCTAGAAATGATTTTTCCTTGTCAGATCATTCTTAAAAAGAAAATATCACTCTTTTTCTCTTTCATCATGCAAAGTTAAAGAAAATTCTCCGCAATAGATTAAATTTTCCTTTTGCTCTACTGAAGGAAACGCCTCATAATATCGCGAAAATGTATATTACATTATAAGTTAATATAGGACCTAGATATTGATTTAGCTTGAATTGTGGCATATAAGCTTAGTTGTTTGTAAATTAATCATTAAGGCTTAGTGCATTTTATCCTACGTATTTTTGCGCATTTAAATTCCATGAACCATAAAACACTCAAAATTAAGAGTTATATTAAAATCGTACGAGTCTCGGATATACACTACACTTTTGGATTACATTACATTTTTTTAAATTCCATTCCATTACCTGAATATGCAGCACAAAGATATAAAATATAATCACTTGCATTTTTTTGAAAAATGAATAGACTTTGAATAGGTTTATTCATTTTGTTATGGTTTGCCATAAACGATTTATCATATGTGTTTTTTTTTTCAAACGTATCTTGTCTACTAACTGCAGCATGAAGTTCACATTAGCCTCCATATGCACTCTGCTGGTGGTATCTGATGTCTTAGGCGCTGGTATAAATAGCTATGGTTAGTCTAAAATTTATAAATAAAAAATCTATAATCTTTGTTCATGTTTTATTTAATCTAAATATTTTCAAATATAATATTTATCGGTACACACATAAGTAATAGCAATTTTGAAAAAAAGAAACAGGACAACTGTATGATGAATAGTTATTTCAAATTGTTTCAATTTAAAGTATAACATTTGTCTGATGCATCAAATTATGACGGTTAAAATATGAATTCAAATATCAACCAGGGATGGCGATGTTCATGGAAGGCAGATATCGACAACATCCAGTTACAGAGAGGTATCCAGTAGGTTTGAAATAAAAGAAACAAAAAATGAAACTGGAAGGTCTCGAAGGGCAGAGGAAGAGAGGAGGCTTAAGAATAGAATAA